>NW_008338110.1:108798-109287 GCF_000622305.1 Nannospalax galili
GTGTATGGTTTGTTTCCCATCTCAGGGATCCTTTTTTCTTACTACAAAATTGTGTCCTCCATTCTGATCATGCCATCCTCAAGCGGGAGGTCTAAAGCCTTCTACACCTGTGGGTCTCACCTCTCAGTGGTTTTCTTATTTTGGGGAACAGCAATCGGTGTATATATTGGATCACTTCTTTCAGATTCTTCCAGAAACAGCGCTGTGTCCTCACTGATGTACTGTGTAGTCACCCCTGTGCTGAATCCCTTCATCTACAGCCTGAGGAACAGAGACATTAAAAGTGCCCTGAGAATGTTCTACAATAGAATAATTTAACCTCAGAGTGTATGTAATTCATTTTTAATATAACAGCAGGAGCCAGGAAAATAAAAAGGGAGCACAGAAGTAAAGGGAAAGAAAGAGCCTGAGAGAGAGAGAGAGAGAGAGAGAGAGAGAGAGAGAAAACAATAGCTGGAAACATGTTAACAAGGGGGAAATAGGGAAAAT
>NW_008338110.1:109297-111974 GCF_000622305.1 Nannospalax galili
AAAACCATGGTATTAACTCTTCTCCTTCCTAAAAGAATACACGTACAATATCTGTACATTAGTCCACGTGTATGCCTGAAGACAGTGTAAGAATACAGTTCCCAAGTAACACAGGCTATTCCCACGATCCCTAATTACCTCACAGAACTTGAAGGTGAGACCTTATTGCTGAAGACAGGAAATACTACGGACACAGGACTTGGAACAATGGAGCTGGAAATGACCAGGAAACCACTTCCCTGAAGTCTAACTCTCATAATTGTAGAGGGTACTATGTAAGCTGCTAAGGGAGAGAAATCAATCAATGGTCCAATCCGAGTTTCAAAGCCTAATAACCACTATAATGATCTACACACAATTGGCTGGGAAGGCTGGCTTGGTACTCCCATAAGGTTCCAGTGACACTGCTTGATCCTTCTGAAATGAATGAGCAAAATCATCAATATGCCCAATTGTGACTATGTTTAGTGATCAGGCTCAGCTGAAGTTGTGATCATGGTAGTTATTTCATGCAGAAGGGACTGCCATATAGAATTATCTTATTAAAAGGACCTGGAATTTAAAAGGATTTGGTGCTAGGACCCACATATGAGGGAGAACATATGTAATTTGCTTTTCTGAGTCTGTGTTACTTCACTTAGCATAACGTTTTTTAGATCCATCCATTTACCTGCAATTTACAGTATGTCATCTTAATTATTGAATAGAACTCCATTTTATAGATATAACACATTTTTGTTAATCACTCATCAGTTGAGAGGCAGTTAGAATGCTTCCATCTCTTAGTTATTGTGAAAAGAGCAGCAACAAACATGGTTGTACAAGTGTCTCTACAATAGGATGAGTCCTTTGGGTATATGCCAAGGAGTGGTATAACTGGGTCATGTGGTAGGCTCATTTTTTAGTTTTTTAAGAGTTCTCCACACTGCTTTCCATAAATATTGCATGCGTTTGCAATCATGGGTTTGCAATCCCACCAGCAGTGAATGAGCATTTCCCTTCTTCACATCTTCACCAGCATTTGGTATCATTTGTTCCCTTGATCCTAGCCAGTCTTATTAGAGTAAGGTGATACCTTATGGTGGTTTTAATATTCATTTCCCTAATTACCAATGATGTTGAACAGTTTTTGAGATGTTTCTTCATTCTTTAGCCCATCTTTTCATTGGGTCATTTGGTTTCTCAGTTCTTTGTTTTTTGAGTTCTTTATATATTCTGCATGTTAAACTTGTGTCAGATGTGTCACTGTTGAAGATTTTTTCCCCATTCTGTGGGTTTTCTCATCACTTTTTTGATTATTTCCTTTGATGTACAGAAGCTGTTTAGTTTATTGAGATCCTATGTATTGAATGCTGACCTTCATTCCTGAGCAATTTCTGCCTGATTAAAAAATCCTTTGTACACCGGTATGTTGTAAGTTACTGCCAATATTTTCTTCTAATAATTTCAGGGTTTCCAGTCTCACATTGAGGTTTTGATACATTTTCAATTGACTTTTGTGCAAGGTGAAAGATAAGAATGTGGTTTCATTCTTTAACAGGTGGAGATCCAGTTTTACCAGCACCATTTGTTGAAGATGATGTCTTTCCTCCATTGTGTGTTCTTAGCCCCTTTGTCAAATATCAGGTGGGTGAAATTGCATGTACTCAGGTTTGGATCTTAAATGTTTTTCCTTTGATCTATGTGTGTTTTTGTGTCAGTACCATGCTGGTTTTATGATTATAACTCTTCTAGTATACTTTGAGGTCTTGTATAGTAGTCCCCCCAGAATAGTTCTTAGTGCTCTGGGTGACATTGGCCTCCATATGAATTTAAAGATGGATTTTTCTAATTCTGTGAAGTATGTCATGGGGATTTTGATAGGGATTGTATTGAATCTATATATTGATTTTGATAGGATAGTCATTTTCACAATATTAGTTCTTACAATCCATTAACATGGGAGGTCCTTCCATCTGCTGGTGTCTTCATCAATCTCTTTCTTTAATGATTTAAAATTTTGATTGTAGAGATCTTTGGTGTCTTTGGTCAAATTTATTTCAAGATATTTTATTTTTTCTCAAAATTGTGAATGGGAGCATTTCCCTATATTCTTTCTCCAACTGATTGTTATTGGTATATAGAAAGGCTACTGATATTTGTAGATTGATATTATAACCTGCGACTCTACTGAAAGTGTTGATAAGTTCTTGGAGTTTTGTGGTGAAACTTTTGGGATCTGTTAGCTGTAGTATTATATCATCTGCAAAAAGTGATAATTTGACCTCTTCTTTTCCAATTAGTACTCCCTTAATTTTCTTCTCCCGTCTTATTGCTCTAGCAAGAGTTTCAAGCACTATGTTGAAAAGGAATGGAGATAGTGAACATCCTTTTCTGGATCCTGATTTTAATGGGATTGATTCCAGTTTTTCTACATTTAGAATGTTTTTGGCCATGGGTTTGTTGAATATAAGCTTTAATTATGTTGAAGTTTGTTTCCTTCAGTCCAACATCCTCAACTTTGAATTTAAATGCATGCTGAATTTTGTCAAAAGCCTTTTCTGCATCTATTGATATGACAATGTGGTTTTTGTCTTTGAGTCCATTTATATGATTAATGACGTTTATTGACTTGCATATATTGAACCATCCCTGCATCTCTGGAATAAAGCCTACTTGATCATGGTGAATGATCTTT
>NW_008338110.1:112065-125683 GCF_000622305.1 Nannospalax galili
ACAGAAGAAATTTGGGAGCTCTCCCTCTGTTTCTATCATTTTGAATAATTTAAGTGGTATTGATTGGAGGTCTTCTTTACATGTCTGGTAGAATTCTACTGTAAATCCATCTGGGCCTGGGCTTTCTTTAGTTGTTAGGCTTTGTATTATTGTTTGAATTTCCTTATATATTATGAATCTGTTTAAAATGTTGATCTCTTCTTGGTTTAACTACGGGGGTGCCCATGATTGCAGCTATCCATCCATTTTAGAGTTTCAGATTTAGTCGTATATAGGGGTTTAAAATATTCCATTATAATGGTCTGATTCTTTTGGGTGTCTGTTGTGATGTTTCCCCTTTCCTCTCTGATTTTGGTGTTTCATGTTTCTTCTTTCTTTTGGTTAACTGGGATAAGGGTCTGTCTTTCTTGTTTAGCTTTTCAATGAACCAGCTCTTAGATTCAATGATTCTTTGTATTCTTTTCTTTTTTCTGTTTCATTAATTTCTGCTCTGATTTTTGTTATTTCTTCTCTTCTGCTGGGTTTGGGTTTTATTTGTTCTTGGATTTCCAGAGCCCTGAATTGCAGTGTTAGGTCATTTATTTGGGATCTTCCTAATTTTTTAATGTAGGCACTTAGGGCTCTAAACTTCCCTATTAGGACTCCTTTTAATGTGTCCCATAGGTTGTGCTGTGCCATATTGTACTTTTCCTTGAATGCCAGGAATTCTTTTATTTCTTTCTTAATTTCTCTTTGACCCACTCTTTGTTCAGGAGTGTGTTGTTCAATCGCCACTATTTCTTGTAGTAACTAGGGCTTCACCCAGTGTTGATTTTTAACTTTATTGCTTTGTGGTCTGGTAGAATGCATAGAATTAATTCAATATTTTTGTATTTGTTGAAATTTGTTTTGTGGCCCAGTATGTGGTCAATATTTGAAAAAGTTCCATGGGGAGCTGAGTACAAAGTGTATTCTTTGGTGTTTGGTGGAATAATCAAAAGATGTCTGTTATGTCCATTTGATGTATGGTATTTAATTCAGAGGGCTTTCTGTGTATTCTTTGTCCAGTTTCCCTGTGTAATGGAAAGAGTGGAGTATTGAAGTCCCCTACTATTACTGAGTTGGAATTAATCTGTGTCTTAAAGTCCTGTAGTGTTGTTTTTGTGAATTTGGGTGGACCAGAATTTGGTGCATAGATATTAAGGATTGTAATATCTTCTTGGTTAACTGTCCCTTTGATCAGAATGAAGTGACCCTCCGTATCTCTTTTGATTAGCTTTCCTATAATCTATTTTGTCAGATATTAGAATTGCAACTCCTGCTTTTTTCTTAGTGCCATTTGCTTGGAATATTTTTCTCCATCCTTTTACCTTAAGGTAGTCCCTGTCCTTGAAGTTGAGATGGTTTCCTTTCAGACAGCAAAGAGATGGAGTTTGTTTCTAAATCCATTCCCTTAGTCTGGGTCTTTTAACTTCGGAGTTCAGACCATTGATATTTAAGGTTATTATTAAAAGTTGTGTATTGTTTGCTATCATTTTGATTGCTGTTTGTGTTCTCTGTTTAATTTTGTGTTTCCTAGATTAAATCTTTATTTATTTTTGTTGCCCCCTGGGTATAGTTGTTTCTCTCTCTGCTCTCCAAATTGCTTCAGGTATTCTTTGAAAGGCTCATTTTATACACATGTATTCTTTCAGGAAGTTTGTGTCATGGAAGATTTTTCTTTCCCCCTCAACTATAATAGACATTTTTGCTTGATAATAGTATTCTGTGGTGGCATCTATTGTCATTCAGAATTGGAAATACCTTAGTCCAGGCTCTTCTTGCTTTCATAGTTTGCATTGATAAGTCAGTTGTAATTCTGATGGGCCTTTCTTTGTGACTTGTGTTTCTTTTGCTGCTTTCAGTAATCTCTCTTTGTTCTGTACTTTTAGTGTTTTCACTATGATATGTCATGGGGAGTTTTTCTTTTCTTGTCCTGTGTATTTGGTGAGCTATGTGCTTCCTGTATTTGGATGGGGATGTCTTTCCTTAATTCAGGAAATTCTCTTCTACAATCCTGTTTAAGATCTGGTCAACACCATTAACCTGACATTCTACTCCTTCCTCTATTCCTATGATCCATAGATTTGGCTTTTCATGTTGTTGCACATCTCTTGCGTATTCCATTCCTGTGTTTTTAAAATTTCCTTAATCTTTACTGGAGTGGTGCAATTCTTCAACTTTATCCTCCAGTGCTGATGTCCTGTTTTCCATTTCATTCATTCTAGGGGTGAGGCTTCCCCTGTTGTTTCAAATTGGCTTATTGAGTTTTGCACTTCCTTCTTCATTTCTGCCGTAGTTTTCCTCAATGTTTCTCTATCTTTTGTGGATTCCTTGAGAAGTTTATCCCTATCTTCTTTTAAATCTTTGATTAGTTTGTTTGTGTGATCTTTAAATTCCTTGAATTCCTTAATCATGTTTATGATTGTTCTTTTAAATTCAGTGTCCTTGGTTATTTCTAGGGGGTTATCCTTGTAGAACTCTTTACAGAATGGATGGAGTTTGGTGGGGACATAGTGTTTTGGCTTTTCATTTTATTATTGTTTCATTGTGGTTTTGTTATGTGAATTTCTTTTGTTGTTTATGATTCTGATATTTGAATTAAGTTGAAGTATGCTTCTGTTTGTATTATTAGGGTGCCTAGATCATTTCTTTATTGCTTATGTAAAGCTGGTTTGTGCTGGGTTGAGGTTCTCACAAGTTTAATTTGGAGGGAACTGGTGCTTCAGATCAGCTATTCAGTAGTACCCACAGAAGCCCAATTCAGTTTCCAGTCAAGTACACTCAGGCTTCCTTCACCACGTGGAGGCAGGATCCAGCTGCTCTCACGCAGTCCCCTGTGTTCTCAATCCTATGCCAGAGGGAGTACAGTGGGAGGCCAGAACTGGACACTCTCTGGTGGTCTGCTAGCAATTTTTTAATTTTTGTTAAGCTTCATAATACAACTATGTTTATTAGGCTTGAGGAATGAATGGAAAGTTATTTAAAATAATTGCAGATTCCTCTATGGAAAGATGAGAAATTTCTAGAGATGGATTATAATAATGATCATTTATCAGTTTGAATATAATTAATATAATTGAACTGTGATATTAAATTTGAGTAGCTAGAATGTCAATATTTTTTCTTCTATTTACTTGTTTATCTCTCCATCCATCTGTCTGTCTTTCTATTTATCTATCATCTATCTGTCTATCATCTATCTATCTATCTATCTATCTCCATCTATCATCTATCTGTCATCTATCTATCGTCTATCTATCATCTATCTATCTGCATCTTACTTATCATCTATCTATCATCTATCAATCATCTTTCTATCTGTCTATCTATCATCTATCATGTATCTATCATCTATCATCTATATCTATCCTCTATTATCTATCTAACTCTATCCATCATCTATCTATCTATCATCTATCTACTATCTATCTATCTATCTTCATCATCATCATCTATCTATCATCTATCATCCATCTATCGTCTATCATGTACCTATCATCTATCTATCTGTATGCAAATATGTACTGCCACAGCACTTGCTTAAATATCAGAGGACAACTGGTTTGAGTTGGTTTAATTCTTACTGCATATGGGTTCCTGACATATAACTCCAACTGTCAAGCTTGGTGGCAAGGATCTTATCCACTGAACCTTCTCACTGTCCCAGAATGGTAATATTTTTAAGATAGGGCCTACCTGTGAATCTCTGGCTGGCTTGGATCTCTCACTGTTAAATTCAGTCTACTTTCAAGAATTTTCCCTTGGTGGACCAATGAGTTTCATTAAGGTTACCCACCGAATCATCAGTGAGGGATTATTTTCAGGAACAAGTGCAACTTACTAGTGGGTATTCCATTGAGGACAATGTCTCTCCTTGCTCCAGAAACCGTTAACCACTTTCAGATAGTCAGGTATTAATGTGGACTAACAAGTCTCTCCCTCTAAATAAGTGTTGAATGCTTATAGATTAACAGAAAAAGCTGAGTCGTGAGGAACAACTCTATTTTCTATGACCAAATGTTGATGGGCCCAATCTTATGCAAATCTTGTGCATTTAATAACAATTGCTGAGTTCAAGAATGACATGTGCATGTAATGCTTCATAAAGCCTTGCACAGCACTCCACCTGTCTGTCCATTTCTCTCAATGCTCCCTCCTCTGTGATGATGTTTCCTGAGCCTTGTAGGCAGTGATGTAGATGTCCCATTTAGAGTTAAACATTCAACATTTATTCTATGCACTTTGACCAGTTATGAGCCACTGGAAAAATCAGCCATCACCTATGCAAAAAGAAGCTTCTGTTATCAAAACTCATTGCACCACCTGTTTATGAATGTAGCCATAAATATTTAGAATGCAATTTGACAGGTACTTTATGTCAATTTAGCAACAGAACAACTAACTTCCTTACTAGGCTCTAACTCCTCCCCAGCCATGGACTTTTACTGGGATTACAGTACAAGATAATTAATTCCCTTCTGTAGAGCAAGCTTCAGTTCCTGGAAGGAGGTGTTTTTACACCCTAAACAGTCTTGCCAGGATTGCGCATGTGGGTACATCTTACTGGCAGGCCGGCAGTGTAACTAGCACACAGGTCTCACAGCTGAGTGAGACTGTTGACAATCCTCTTCACAGTAGCCTGCATAGCAATTTCCAGCACTTTGAAAGGCAGGCAGCAACAAGGATGCTTCCGTCTCAGGTCTGGCTTCATTTCTCTATATCCTGCAACCAAAATATCTCATGTCTTCAAAAATGACATGTTACCATGTAGTACTGATGGGCAACCAACATCAGTAGGAATGTTCTGTATTGTTTTAGGGAGTGTCAGATGCTTCCTGATCAACAATTCTTAGGAAGGTATTCTATCTCTGGCACTGGGATTTCAATTTCATAACCTCATGGCTTCTAGGAGAGGCTTCATCCACCCACCCAAGGACCTACTTTCAAATGCCCCTTTTCCATAGTTTGATTTTTAATTAGCTTACAAAGTAGATAAGTAAAAGTTTCCTTATGGCACTTTCAAAAGTTTTGATTGATGCTTCCCACACCTTCTCCTCTCTCCCAAAGAAAGTCCTTCCCCTTTCTTCTGTTAATTCTACTCCCTCAAAATTTTCCTGTCTACTTTCGTGTCACACATGTCCTACTACCCTACCTCACCCTTCCCCCTGCCACTCATTTCTCCTATTTCTGAAGACCATTTCTCCTTTCCTGGTCTCTACACATATTTCTTCCCACATAACCATACACCTATAGATACTAGGTTATAGGATATGAATATTAGATATGAAATGGATTTTTTTTCTTTCTGGTATTATATATTTTACTTTAATAAAATATTTTAAAATTCCATTCACATTCCCGTGTATTTTATTTTTCTTTACAGCTAAATACAATTCCATTGTGTATATATACTACTTTTTCATTGTATGTTCATCACTTGAGGGACCTCTAGGCTCATTTCATGAAGAGAACAGCAACCAATATTCACATGCAAGTATCGCTCTGGTCAAATACGCAACACTTTGGGTACCTTCCCAGGAGTGGTATAGTTCTAATTTAGTTTTCTTGAAGAACATTTAAACTGATTTCCATAGACACTGTCCTAGTTTGTATTCCCATCAGTAATAAATAATGTTCATCCTTTCCCCCACATGCTCAACAAGATTTGGTGTCATTTTTTAAATATTTTAACATTAGTTTAATAATCACTTTTGTCAATGTGTGTGTGTGTGTGTGTGTGTGTGTGTGTGTGTGTGGTGTGTGTGTGTGTGTGTGTGTATGTGTGTACCTTGCTTGCCATGAGGAAGTGAGAAGACAACTTGGGAGAGTGGCATTTTATGTAAGCTATTATTTTCAAGATGATTCTTTACAAATCACCTTGTAGTTCACAATATAGTTATGTACTTTGTGTCTGCTCACAGAGATATTTCTTCTTATTTTTGGATGTATCTATGCTGTGCCCCCTGACTGATTGTTTATTTCTGATTTTTGGTCACCCATTATTCTTTGAATTACTTTATAATAAACAGCTTGCTTCATATTGTCTGAGGTTGGGTGTCCTCAATAAGAAGCGCCACCTTAGCTGAGTAATTTTTGTCATTGCTGGGTAAGGGAGAGTTGGTCTTCTTTAAGTGGGTGATAGGCTGATTAGTCTTCAGTGAATGAACTCACATCATGGGATATTTGGGAACACAAACTTGTCTTGATAGGTCTCAACATATATGAAAGAATGCATGTAATACAGCAGGGGAGGGTCTATGGGAGGGTGCAGAAAAAGGAGGGGGTTAAATGTGATTAAAATGTATTGTATGAAGTGCACAAATATTTAGTTAAAAATAAAAAAGGGGAAAACTATTGTGTACTTATTGTGAATGACTGTCATCACCATCTTGTCTTTTACATGCTCTTTCAAACAAATTCAACATAATTGGCCAGTTTTGAAATGTTCATATGAGAGTCCTTTGGAATTTCTTGAAAAGGGCTCATGAAAGCATTCCTCTTTTGGGTTGTTATTCATTTTCTTTGTATTCCAAGACTGGACTCTAGAGTGATGGAATGAGGATTCGCTTTCAGTTATTTTGATAGGTTTCGGAGTGGTTAGAATCAGTGTCAGTTCCCTCTCAGAGGCGTTTATACAGGGGGAGAAAAGGAATTTATCCATCATTTTAGAACAATAGCTGGTTATCTCCCTTAGCTAAGAGTGGGCACTACAGTATTGGAGATGAAGATTTGAAGTCTTACATCTGAGGAGCACTTTCTGGTTAGGAACAAAATCATCAATGAGAAATATTTGCCTAAATAACTATTTATATAGATGTAAGCCCAATGTCTGGGAAGTGTAATCCCTTGAACTCTTAAAGAAGTATACTGATGACTTTACTGTTTGGTTATACATTCTTTTTGGGTGTTTAGGGCCATATACTTGTCACAAATAAATCAGTTTATTTTTACACTTAAGGTCATTTGAGGATCTGTTCCTCAGGGGTCACGTGGGCTTGGGAAGAGCTCTGGGCTCCTTTTTACCTGTTATCTATGTGAAGATAAGTCAGAAGTCCTGCTCTACCATATCTGGCTTCATTTGGAAGCATGAGTGAGATGTTTCCTCTGAGTTGACCCTCCCCTTTGTAGACTGGACACTGTTCAAGTCCATCTTGTGGGGTCTCCATGGCCTCCCTGAACAAGAGGACAGGTGACTCACCACAGTTACAGAGCTTTTTGAGAAATGTTCCATAGTCCCCTGGAACTTAGTTGACATTGGAGGTAAAGGGGCAAAAACTGTCCTTTAAGTACCTCTGACCACATTAGTATGGGCCTCAAACTATGGTTGTTAAATAAGGTTAGTTCCACCAGTTTGCCACTTTTAATTTTCATGTGGTATGTAGATAAAATTTGGTAAAAAACCAAATATTCCCAGATAAACTTTGACTAGATCTATTGTTTGTTCCTTAAATTAGTTGACTAAGCTATGACCATAGATCTTTTAAGATTATATGTACATTATTTTTGTCTCATCCTTTATATATCATAAGAACCTAAACAGACATTCATTACTTGCTTAGGCTTTCTCATGTTTTCTGTACATTTTGGAAAGTATACCATTCCATTATCCTTTTGACATCTTTCACATTCTCATTTTCTTTTTTTCTTAAATAATTATGAGACATAATAGTATTTGAAAATAAAATTTCCATATGTTGTGAGACTTCTTTTCCAGGGGATGCTAAGCAGTGCTTAATCCTTCTCAAGGTTCTAGTGTCAAACCAATTTTGATTAAAGTTTTACTGGGGAACCAATGAATTTATTGAGCTCACTTAGCAAGATAGCTGAGGGGTTGCTGAGGGTGTGCACACTTGAAAGCCTTTACTCAGCATGGGTCATGCCTTCTCTTCCAAGTCTTCCCCAGATTGTATAATTAAGCCCTCCCCAAATCCAGGAGGCCATGTGTGATTAGGGTCAAATGACATCCAACTTGCTGAGAAGAGTGGCTGGGTGCTACAGTGAGGGTCCAATGACACTGCTTGGTCCCCCTTTAATGAATGAGCACAAATGTCAACAAGCCCAGTTGTGGTGATGTTTAGCAATCAGACTCAGCTGAAGTCGTGATGATGGTAGATTTTTCATGCAGAAGGGGCTACTGTATAGCATTATCACATTAAAAGTATCTGGAGTTTAAAAGGATTTGGTGTTATGATCCACATATGAGGGAAAACATATGTCGTTTGTTTTACTAAGTCTGTGTTACTTAGTATAACATTTTCTAGATCCATTCGTTTACCTGCAAATTTCATTATTTCATTTTTTTACGGCTGAATAGAATTCACTTGTGTAAGAATACAACATTTTTGTTAAAAACAAGTCAGTTAAGGGGCACTTAGTTTGCTTCCATGTCTTAGCTGTTGTGAAAAGAGCAGCAACAAACATGGTCGTACAAGTGTTTCTACAATAGGATGAGTCCTTTGGGTATATGCCAAGGAGTGGTATAACTGGGTCATATGGTAGGTTTATTTTTAGTTTTTTGAGAGTTTTCCACACTGTTTTCCATAGAGGTTGCTCTAGTTTGTCATCCCACCAGCAGTGAATGAGTGTTCCCCTTTCTCCACATCCTTGCCAGCACTTGGTATCATTTATTCTCTTGATCCTAGCCAGTCTGATTGGGATAAAGTGATAACTTAGTGTGGTTTTAATTTGGATTTCTCTTATTACTAACGGTGTTGAACACTTTTGTGGATGTTTCTTACCCATCCTTTGTGCTTCCTTTGAGAACTCTCTGTTTAGATTTTTAACACATTTTAATCGGGTCATTTGGTTTCTCAATTTTTGTTATTTAAGTTCTTTATATATTCTTGATTTTAAATGCCTGTTGAATGTGTCACTGGTAAAGATTTTTTCCTATTCTTTGGGTTTTCTGTTCACTTTTCTGTTTATTTCTTTTGCTGTACAGAAGCTTCTTAGTTTAATGAGGTCCCACTTGTTGATTGCTGAACATAATTTATGAGCAACTGCTGTCTGATTTAGAAAACCCTTTCCTACACCTATATCTTGTAAGTTAATGCCACTATTTTCTTCTAATAGTTTCAGGGTTTCCAGTTTCACATTGAGGTCTTTGATCCCTTTGGAGTCGACTTTGGTGCAAGGTGAAAAATAAGGATCTACTTTCATTCTTCTACAGGTAGAGATCCAGCTTTGCCAGCACCGTTTGAGGGTGTTGAAGATGCTGTTTTGCCTCCATTGTGTAGTCTTGGCACCTTTGTCAAATATCAGGTGACTGAAATTGCATGTACTCGGGTTTGGATCTTCAATGATGTTCCCTTGATCTATGTGTCTATTTTTGTACCATTACCATGCTGTTTTTAAGACTATAGCTCTGTAGTGTACTTTGAGATATGGTATAGTAATGCCCCAGTGTTTCTTTTTGTGATGAAGTTTGCTTTGGCTATTCTGAGTCTTTTGTGCTTCCATATGTGTTAAGGATGTTTTTTCCTGATCCTGTGAAGTATATCATGGGGATTTTGATTGGGATTTCATTGAATCCATATATTGCTTTTGGTAGAATGCTCATTTTCACAATATTGATTCTTCCAATCCATGAGCATGGGAAGTACTTGCATCTGCTAGTATATTCCTCACTCCCTTTTTAATGATTTAAAATTTTCATTGTAGAGATCTTTGGTGTCTTTGATCAGATTTATTCCAAGATTTTTTTGCAGCAATTGTGAATGGGAGCATTTCTCTGTATTATTTCTCCAATAGCTTGTTATTGGTATATAGAAAAAAAGGCTACTGATTTTTGTAGACTGTTTTCATAACCTGGCACTATACTGAAAGTGTTGGTCAGTTTTAGAACATTTCTGGTGGAACTTTTGGGATCGCTCAGGTATAGTGTCATGTCATCTGCAAAAAGTGATAGTTTGAGCTGTTCTTTTCCAATTAGTACTCCTTTAATTTCCTTCTTCTGTCTTATTTCTCATGCAAGAGTTTTAAGCACTATGTTGAAAAGGAGTGGAGATAGTGGCCATCCTTGTCTGGTTTCTGATTTAAATGGGAATCCTTCCACTTTTCATTCATTTAAAATGATGAACAGCATTAAATCCTTTTTCTGCCTCTTTATTTCTGTGTTCCTTTCTGTCTTTGTCTCTTGCTCTGTGTGTGTGAGTGTGTGTGTGTGTGTGTGCGTGTGCATGTGGGTGTATGTGGTGGTAGTGGGAGGTTGTGTGTGCATGAGTGTGTATGTGGCATTTATGTGTGTTGTATGTGTGATATATATGCATTTGTGTGTGGTGTGTGTGCTGTATGTGCTGTGTGTGGTATATTGTCACCCTGGATTTTCTTGCAGCTTTCCAAGTTCTCCCTCCACATTTATTTTATCCCATACAATCTCATATCTTGAGTCTCTTACTACTTAGTAGACCAGGGAACTTTCAAACAAAAGCCTGGAATATTACCAACTGTCTCCATTAGACAGGGTAACTGGACAAAGAATAAACATAGAGGTGTCTGAATTAAATGATATACATCAAATACTCCATCCAAGCACTGAAGGGTATACTTTCAACTCAGGACCCTATGGAACTTTAAAAATTGACCACGTATTGGGCCACAAAACAAACCATAACAAATACAAAAAAATTGAAATATGTCCATGTGTTCTATCAGACCACAGTGTAATAAAGCTCGAAATCAACACTGGACAAAGCTCTAGTCACTACATGAACTCGTGGTGGTTGAGCAACACACTCTGAAACAATGAGTGGGTCAAAGCAGAAATTAAGAAAGAAATTAAACAATTCCCGAATTCATTGAAAAGGACAGTACAACACAACATAACACAACATCTGGGATACATTAAAAGCAGTCCTAAGGGGCTGGTGAGATGCCTCAGTTCTTAAGAACACTGACTGTTCTTAGTGGAAGACCCGGTTTAATTTCCCAGCACCTACATGGCGGGTAACAACTGCCTGTAACTCCAGTTCCAGGGGATACAACAGGCTCTTCTGTCTTCGGTGGGCATTGCACTATACAGGTGCACTTACTTTGATGCAGGCAATACATGCATACACATAAAACAAAAAAAAATAAATAAAATATTTTGAAAAAGCAGTCCTAAGAGGGAAGTTTATAGCTCTGTGTGCCTACATTGAAAAATTTGAAAGAGCCTAAATAAATGACCTGGCACTGCAACTCAAGACACTGGAAAGACAAGAACAAATGTAACCCAAACCCAGTAGAAGAGAAGAAATAACAAAAATCAGGGCAAAAATTAATGAAACAGAAATAAAGAAAAAAATACAAAGAAACAATGAATCTAAGAGCTGGTTCTTTGAAAAGCTAAACAAGACAGAAAGAACTTAGCCAAGTCAAAAAAAAAATAAATAGAAAATCCAAATCAATATCAGAGATGAAAGGGGAAACATCACAACAGACACCCCAAAGATCAAGACCATTATAAGGGAATATTTTAAAAACGTAAATGCAACTAAATCTGAAAATCTAAAAGAAATGGATGGATATCTGAGATAAGGGGAGCCTCCAATTTTAAACCAAGAAGAGCTCGATAGTTTAAACAGACCAATAACATATAAGGAAATTGAAACAGTAATACAAAGCTTCCCAACATAAAATCCCAGGCGCAGATGGATTCACAGCAGAATTCTACCAGACTTTTAAAGAAGACCTCCAACCAATACTTCTTAAATTATTCAAAAGGATATAAACTGAGGGAGAACTCCAAAATTCCTACTGTGAAGCCAGCATTACTCTAATACCCAAACCGGGTAAAGACACAAACAAAAAAGTAAACTATAGACACATATCCTTATTGAATATAGATACAAAAATTCTCAACAAAATACTTGCAAACTTCACGAGACACACATCAAAAAGACCATTCACCATGATCAAGTAGGCTTTATCCAGAGAAGCAAGGATGTTTCAATATACACAAGTCCATAAATGTCATTAATCATGTAAATGGACTCAAAGACAAAAACCACATCATCATCTCAATAGATCCAGAAAAGGCTTTTGATAAAATTCAACATGCATTTATGTTCAAAGTCCTAAAGGGAACTGGACTGGAGGGGACATACCTCAACATAATTAAAGCTATTGTGCTGGATAGTTTTAGTGTCAACAAGACACACCTGGGTTGAGGGAGCCTCAATTGGGAATTTCCTCTATTGGAGAACCAGAGAAGGATGTCCACTATCTCCACTCCTTTTCAACATAGTACTTGAAACTCTTGCTTGAGCAATAAGTCAGGAGAAGACAATTAAAGGAGTACTAATTGGAAAAGAAGAGGTCAAACTATCACTTTTTGCAGATGATATGATACTCTACCTAAGAGATCACAAATGTTCCACCAGAAAATTCCTACAACTGACCAATACTTTCAGTATAGTGGTATGTTATAAAATAAATCTACAAAAATCAGTAGTCTTTCTATATACCAATAAGAAGCAATTGAAGAAAGAATACAGGGAAATGCTCCCGCTCGCAATTGCTGCAAAGAATATCTTGGAATAAATCTGATCAAAGATACCAAAGATCTCTACAATGAAAATTTTGCATCGTTAAAGGAGATTGAGGAACACACTAGGAGATGCAAGGACCTCCCATGCTCAGGGATAGGAAGGATTAATATTTTGAAAATGACCAGCCTACCAAAAGCAATATATAGATTCAATGCAATTTCAATTAAAATCCCTATGACATATTTCAGAGAATTAGAAAAAAATCCTTAAATTCATATGGATGCATAAAAGACACTGAATAGCCAAAGCAACCCTGAGCATTCTGGGAGGAATACTTTACCAAATATCAAAATATACTAAAAAGGTATAGTCATAAAATAGCATGGTACTGTCACAAAATAAAGACATATACCGAGGGATCATCATTGAAGATCCAAACCTGAGTAAATGAAATTTCAGCCACCTGATATTTCACAAAGGTGCCGAGAACACACAATGGAGGAAAGACAGCATCTTCACCAAATGGTGCTGGCCAAACTAGATCTCCACCTGTAGAAGAATGAAACTAGATCCTTATCTTTCGCCTTGCACAAAAGTCAACTCGAAATGGATCAAAGACCTCAATGTGAACTTGGAAACCCTGAAACTATTGGAAGAAAATTTTGGCAGTAACTTACAAAATATAGGTATAGGAAAGGATTTTCTAAATCGGGCAGAAGTTGCTCATGAATTAAGGTCAGCAAACAGTAAGTGGGACCTCATTAAACTAAAAAGCTTCTGTACAGCAAAAGAAACTATCAGAAAAGTGAATAGAAAACACACATAATGGGAAAAAAAATCTTTGCAAGTGACACATCGGACAGGAATTTAACATCCAGAATGTAAAAAAAAAAAAAATTAAAAAAAAAAAAAATGGGGGGGGGGTGATATGGTTTAGCGGGTAAAAGCACCCTACTGACAAGCCTGAGGACCTGAGCTGGATTCCTGAGACGCACAGCGTGGATAAGAGAGAACGTAGTCCCTCAAATTGTCTTCTGACCTCCATGTCTGTCTGTCTGTCTGTCTGTCTGTCTCTCTCTCTCTCTCTCTCTCTCTCACACACACACACACACACACACACACACACA
>NW_008338110.1:131848-135240 GCF_000622305.1 Nannospalax galili
AGGACTGTCTAAATCAGACACCAGTTGCTCAGGAATTAAGGTCAGCAATCAACAAGTGGGACCTCATTAAACTAAAAAGCTTCTCTACAGCAAAAGAAACAATTAAAAAGTGAAGAGAAAACCCACAGAATGGGAAAAAAATCTTCACCAGTGACACGTCTGACAGAGGAATAACATTCAGAATATATAAAGAACTCAAAAAACAAAGCGAAGAAACCAAATGACCCAATTAAAAGATGGGCTAAAGATATAAGCAGAGAGTTCTCAAATGTAGAAATAAAGGTTACTATGAAACATCTCAAAAAATGTTCATCATCCTTAGCAATTAGGGAAATGCAAATTAAAACCACCCTAAGGTGTCACCTTACTCCAATCAGACCATCTAGGATCACAAGAACATATGGCAGCAAATGCTGGCGAGAATGTGGAGAAACAGGAACACTCATCCACTGCTGGTGGGATTGCAAATGTGTGCAGCCTCTATGCAAAACCGTGTGGAGAATTCTTAAAAAACTAAAAATGAAACTACCATAAGACCTGGTTGTACCACTCTTTGGTACATACCGAAAGGACTCATTCTATTATAGAAACATTTGTAGAACCATGTGTGTTGCTGCTGTTTTCACAATAGCTAAGAGATGGAAGCAACCTACGTGCCCCTTATCTAACAAGTGGTAAACTAACATGTGGAGTATTTACATAATGGAGTTGTATTTAGTAGCAAAGAGAGATGAAATCATGAAATTTGAAGGTAAATGGATGGAAATAGAAACTGTTATACTAAGTGAAGTAACACAGACTCAGAAAAACAAACGATGGAAAAACAAACGATGTATGTTCTCCCTCATATGTGGATCCTAGCACCAAATCCTTTCAAACTCCAGGTCTTTTTAATAAGATGATGCTTTACAACAGTCCCTTCTGCATGAAAACTACCATCATCATGACTTCATCTGAGCCTGATCAGTACGCATCGTCACAATTGGACTTGTTGATGGTTGTGCTCATTCATTAAGGGAAGGCCAAGCAGGGTCATTGGACCCTCATTGGAGTATCCAGCCACACTTCCCAGACAACTGTATGTAATTTGAAACTAATCACTCATGGCCTCCTGGATTTGATGAGCGCTAAATAATACAATCTGGGGAAAGCTAGGAAGAGAATGCATGACCTATACTGTGTAGGTTTTCTAGTGTGCATACCCTCAGGTCATACATACATCTCAGCAACCCCTCAGTGATCTTGGTAAGTAAGCTCAATCAAATCATTGATTCCCAAGTAAAACTTTAATTAAACATTGGCTTGACACTAGAACCTTAAAGGGGAATAAGCATTGCTTAGCATCCCCAGGAAAAGAAGTCTCACAACAGATGGAAAATTTATTTCTTAATGCTATTATGTCTCATAATTTCTTAACAAAACAGAAAATGCAAATGTAAAAGGTGTTCAAAGAATATGGGAATGGAGATATTTTCCCAAAATAGAAAAAATGAGAAAGTCTAAGCAATTGATGAAGGTCTGTGTAGGTTTGTTTGTTATGATATATAAAGGGTGAGACAAAAATAATATACACATAATCTTAAAATGTCTATGGTCATACAAAATATATATCTAGTCAAGGTGTATCTGAGAATATTTGTTTTTTTTTTTATGCAAGCCTTATCTACATAGCACATGATAATTAAAAGTACAAGACCGGGAGAAGTAACCTTATTTGATGTTGAACAGCCATAGTTTGAGGCCTATAATAATGTTGTCAGAGGGACTTAAAGGACAGTTTTTGTCCCTGGCCCTCCAAGATCGACTAAATTCCAGGGAACAGCGGAACATCTCTCAAAATGTCCTGTAACTGTGTGAGTCACCTGCCCTCTTGTTCATGGAGGACATGGAAACCCCAGGAGATGGATTTCAACCAGTGTCCAATCTACAAAGAGGAGGGTCAACTCGGAGGAAACATCCCATTCATGCTTCCAAGTGAAGCCAGGCATCTTTAATAAGGACCTTTGACTTATCTTCACATAGATGGAACTGGTAAAAGAAAGGAGTCAGGATCTCCTCCCGAGCCCATATGACTACTGAGGAACAGACCTTAAGTGTAAAAAGAAATTGATTTATTTGGGACAAGTGTATGGCCTTAAACACCCAAAAAGAAAGCATAACCAAAGAGAAAATTCATGAGTATATTTCAAGAAGCGTTCAAGGGATTACACTCCCAGATATTAGGCTTAAGTCTATATAAAAAGCTAGTTAGACAATTATTCCTCATTGATGATTTTGTGTCCAACTAGAAAGTGCTACTCAGATGTAAGAGTTCAAATCTTGATCTCCAATACTGTAGTGTCCACCTGTAGCTAAGAGAAACAGCCAGCTATTATTCTAAAATGACGGATAAATTTTTTACCTCCCCCTAACTAGAAGCCTTTGAGAGGGAACTGACACTGATTCCAGCCACTCCAGCAGCTATCAAAATACCTGAAATCAAATCCTGAATCCACCACTCTAGACTCCAGCCTTGGAAAACAAAAGAAAAATGAGGAGGAACCCAATGGAGGGATGCTTTCAGAAGCCCTTTTTAAGAAAGTACATTTAACTCTCATATGAACATTGGAAAGTTGCCCTGATCTGACTTTTTTTCTAGTTCTCTGTCTAGAACTTAGAGTGCTGATTACTCTTGCCTTTGCTTCCTTCACATCTTTTAGTCACCATTCAAGGATTTTCTTTTCCCTCTAGTGGTAAGAGTTATGCAATTTTGGAGTCTTTTAGATAGACCCACTGAAGGGGTAGTCCAATTGTCTCACCCTGTGTCCCTGTTCAGCATGGAAGAAACCAGAGCAGTCTGTGTCCCAATTCCTATTGGCAATCTGGGTAACATCTTCAGTGGATGGTGTGATAAGAATAGGAGGTATAAATTGGTTAGGCAGTTAGGGTGAAAAGACTCCAAAGAAAATTCACCAGTTTCTTGGCTAAAGAACAAAATGTCCTTGGGCATCATAGCAACATAGTCTGTTCCAAAGGCCCAAAATGTCAAAAGTATTTGGGAAGTTGTATCTAATCCTTAAATGATTTTAGGGATACTTCTCAGGGGGGGGATGTTAGAGAAAAAAAACGCCCATAAAAATATACAAATACATCAAAGAAGGTGAAAGAATACATGAATTTATCAGAAAAAAAAGATGAGGAGATATGGGAGAAGTTGGAGAGGAGGGAGTTGGAATTTGTTTGATCAAAGCACCTTATATGCATGTATTAAATTCTCAATAAAATATTTATTTAAATAAAAAATACCTTAAAAAAAGACTCAGGAGAGATAGCTCAGCAGTTAGGAGCACTGACTGCTCTTGCAGAGGACCCAGGTTCAATTCCCAGCACCCACATGGTGGCTACAAACCATC
>NW_008338110.1:135804-158445 GCF_000622305.1 Nannospalax galili
ACCCCATGAGAAATGCCCATATATTGTTTAAACATTAGTACCTACATATACCTAGGAACCATTTGGCAAGGAACAGAGTGCTGGACAGAAGAGATTTCCTTTAGTGTGGTTGGTAAGAGTGGTTCAGGAGACTCCCAAAATAACACAGGCTATTACCAAAGCTCTTGGTCATGTCTAAGAACTAGAAGGCCCTACTGCTGAACACAGGACATACCTCAGATACAAGACTTGTAGCAATGACACAGGAACTGACCTGGAAGCCTTCCACTGAAATTTAGCTGTCATAATGCTAGAAGATAATATGCCAACTGTCAAGGGAGAAAAATGATCAATGGTTCAACCCAACCCTAAACCCTAATAACCATAATGACTAACACAGCAAACCACCGCTACTGGTGTAGTAGTGGCACTGTTACGGTGGGGGCAACAAACAGCTGTCAAACTGAACTTAAAGCCTTTTCAATGGCTGTGATGCATGGGTGGCACTGTAAACTCAACCAAATACACATGGCAGGAGAGGACACAGATTCTAGAGAATACCCTATGTATTTCATATCTCTAGACAAATAAAATTTCTTACCATATGCTAAATATGGATCCTTATATTTACAGACAAGCATAGCATACACCACTCATCAAAGAAGCTTCTTTTTGCAACAGATGGAGGCTAGTGTAGAAATCCACAACTTTTTAGACACAGAGAATACACACCTGAGAGATACCAAGAAGTAGGTGACACATCTACAGTTGAACATCTATACCTAATGCTCATGAAACATAGTGTAACAAGATGCACAGACAAAAGTAGTGCATCCCTCAATGCCCACCAGTAAAGCTTCATTATAAAATAGAGTGCAATGCACACAAAAGGCCACAACTGACAAAGTTTTAAAGAATAAGACACTGCAGAATGTGTTTCCTTGGGTGGGATATACATTGAACCTAATCCACCCATGCTTCAGGGACCATTGCAGAAGACAGGGTAGAAAGATTGTAAGAGTCAGGGCTGGTTCATGAACACAGGGAAGGAGAGGTTTTCAGGCCACTGGAAGCTTGCACATGTGAACTTATGACAAGGGTGGCAACAAGCACAGGGCTCATGTCAACTCAATTTTAAAAAGGCCTAGACTGGAGGAGAGAAATGGGTGGCAGACTGGTCCAAGACTGAGAACGATTGGAGATTGATGCTGGATGAGGCAGAGTATGCCTTACATATGATCTCTAGATGGGATGAGTAGAATCCAGTGGAAGAATTTACACTGAAGGAAATCTGGGCACAAATGGTTGACCGGATGATCTTAATGTGTATGGCACAACACATGAGGTGTGGTGGTGGGGGGTGAGAAGGCATGGATGGGGTAGGGGTCTAAATATGATTAAGAACTGCTGCACAAAATTATAAAAGTTCAATAAAGAATTTCCTAAAAGGCCTAGTACCCCGAATTTTGTATAAAGGAAAGTAGGGAATACGCTGGAATTATACAAACAGGAAATAAGTCTCTAAACAGGAGTATGATAATTAATACCAACAACTAATAATTGGTAACTCATGAAACTAAAAATCTTTACAGCAAATGGCACCATCATACAAATGAAGAGGGCATGTTCAGAATGGTAAAATGTCTTTAGCAGCTATACATCCTGCACGAATTATCTAGAATATACACAGCACTCAAAAACTAAACAACAAACATGCTAATTAAAATGAGGGGCAAGCAACTAAACAGCAAGTTCTGAAATGATAAGAACAAATGACTGAGAAATATTTTGTAAAAATATTCCACATCTGCATCCTTTCCCCATCTACTATTCTTGGGATTTGGCCCCTTCCTGCTGAAGCTTTGGGAGAGCACCTGACAAGCTGGGGTGAGTCAGCCAAATCCCATTGCCCCGCCCCTCACTCTACTTTGGAACCACCCTCAGGCCCATTGCTCCAGAGCTGATACCTTCTCTGCTAACTAGTATTTTCCCAACTACTCTGTTTCCTTCAGCTCTCCTTGGGTCTTGGCCCTTCCCTCTGAGGCTTCCAGAGCACACCTGACAAGCTGGGGTCAGTTAGTCTACTTCTGCTACACTGCCCTTTCCCTGATTTGAGACCATCGGCAGTTCTGCTGCTCCAGGGTTTACATCTTCTCTACTAGGTAGTCAGAATCAGGTAATCAAACTCTCAATGCCTTTCCTTGGGCTTCCTTCTGAAGCTTCCAGAGAGTACTGGACTATTTGGGAGAGTTAATAAGATCCCACCTTGCTAGAGTACCATTCCCATGCTATAGGACCAGCCAGTGCCTCGGTTCCAGGACTCACACACTCTTTGCCTAGCTAGTTATACTGGTCAATCTGACCTCCATAAACTTGGTCCTTGGCTCCTTCAGCCACCTGATTAGTTCTTGGTCATACAACTCGGATGCATCTGGTCCCTAAAATAAAAAAACAAAAAACAAAAGAGAATCTGATGCTCAGACCAACTAACTATTCATACACAATTAGAAAGCAACCATGCTACAGGAACAGAATAAACAGAATCACTTCAATTTAACAAAGGCAGGTTTGGCGTTCCTATCAAACATACACCAACAAAAGAAATCCATATGCTCAGAACACAACCACAAAAACAAGTAAGAGTAAAAACAAAAACAATATGTCCACAGCAAACACCACCATTCCTCCAGAAGCATTCTGCAATGAGAAATAACCAGAGGCACCCAGGACACAGAAATTAAATAAAAAATAAAACTGATCAAAGAATTCAACAAGTTTAAAGAACTCAAAAAAAAAAAAAAGAACTCACGAAGCTCAAAGAGGTTAGGAATAAATTCCTGTCTGATGCTAATGAAATTATGAATATATGAATGAATGAATTGAACAAAATAATTCATGATTAGAAAAGTGAATTCACAAAAACAGAAATACTGAAATTCCAGATGAAATTAAGATTGAATTGAAAAACTAAATAAGCCAATTTGAAATCACAGGAAAAAAGAATATCATGAACTGAAATTCTGGAAAACAGAATATCAAGATTGAATGATACAATTACAATTAAAGAACTGGACTGCTCAACCAACCAACGGATATGAACAATCTTTTAAAACACAGAAATAGAATATACAGAAAATGTGAGACACTGTGAAAAGACAAAATTTACCCATTCCAGGCATAGAGGAAGGAGAAGAATCTCAGGGTCATGGCATTGACCAGATCATTGACAAGATTATAAAAGAGAATTTCCTTAAATCAAGGAAAGACATACACATACACATACAAGAAATATACCAAACACCAAATAGAAAAGATCAGACCAAAAACTCCCCACGGCATATCATAGTAAAAATACTAAATTTACAGAACAAAGAGAGGATACAGAAAACAGCAAGAGAAAATCAACACATTAAATAAAAGAAAAAAAATCAGAATTAGAGCTGACTTTTGAATGAAAAAGTATATAAGTCAGAAGAGCCTGGAGCCAGTTATTCCAAATGCTAAATGATCATAAATGCCAACCCAGAATACTTTATTTAGCAAAATTGTCTATCATAGTTGAGAGGGAAAGAATAATGTCCCATGACATAAATAGACTGAAAGAATTCATTTCCACTAAACCATCCCTACAGAAAATATCCAAAGCAATACAATGGACTAAATAAAGGAATTACCATATCCAAGAGACTACAGAAAGAAAAAAAGAAGGCATAAAATGCATAAATACAATCTAACACAAAATAAATACAAAATAAGAACACAAATAAAAACAAAATAACAGTAATCACTGTAAACTATTCAATAATTAAATATCACTGGGTTCACTACCCCAAAACAAAAGACATAGGCTAAGTGAATAGATTAAGAAATCGAATTCATCTTTTATTATCTACAGGAAACTCATCTCATCTTCAAGGATAGCAAGTACCTTAAGATGAAAGAATGGAAAAAATATTCCAAGCAAATGGCTTGTAGAAACAAGAATGTGCTGCAATTCTTATATCTTATAAAATAAAATATTTCTCATATCTTATAAATTAAAATTAACCAGAAGAGGTAAAGAAGATTGCCTCATTCTGAGCAAGGGAAAAATTGACTAAGATGACATTACAATTGTGAAATTACATGCATCTACTCTGATGCAAAAAAATTTCATAAAAACAGTACTACTGGACTTTAAGATTCAGATTAACTCCAATTCAGTATTAGTAGGTGACTTGACTATCCCACTTTCTCCAATAGACAGGTCATCTGAACAAAGATTAAACAGAGAAACATGAATTAAATGACTTCATATATTAAATGGACTTAAAATCATCTACAAAATATTCCACCGAGATACTGAAGAATACACATTCTACTCAACAACCCATTCAAATTTCTCTAAAATTGAGCACATACTGGGCACAAAACAAACCTCAACAAATACAAAGTAATTTAAATAATTCCGTGCATTCTATCAGGCAACAATACAATAAAGCTTAAAGTCAGCAGCCAAAGAAGCTCTAGTAGATACATGAAATCATGGAGATTAAAGAACATACACCTCAATGATTAATGGGTCAAAGAAGAAATCAAAACATTTTTGGAACTAAATTAAAATGACAAGACAACACAACAAAAGTTCTGGGATATGAAAAATGCTCCTAAGAGAGAAGTTTATGACTCTAGGTGCCTACATTAAAGATCAGAAAGAGTACATGTAAATGACTTAATGGTACAACTCAAGAATCTGGAAAGGCAAGAACAAAACAAACCCAAACCCAAAAGATGAAAAGAAATGACAAAAATCAGAAAAGAAATTAAAGAAATAGAAACAAAGAAAACAATACAATGAATCAATGACTCTAAGAGATGGTTCTTTGAAAAGATAAACAAGATAGACACTAAGCCCAGTGAACCAATAGAAGGAGACAACAAATGCAAGTGGACAGTACAGAGACAAAGGGGAAAAGATCCAGAACATTATAAGGGAATACTTTAAAAACCTTAACTCTGTGACATTTTTTGAACCATTTTATTCTTTTTTTATAGGTTCTATATTTTATCTTTTTAAGTTTTTTTTTAATTTTAAGGAATGGTTTCAATATAGTTTTAATTCTGCTACATAACACAGAATTCAGGATACAAACAGTTAAATCATAGGATAAAGTAATTTATAAGGAAACATCTCAAACAGTCTTGATCATCTTTAAACCACTGGCATCTTCCCAAAATGCCCTTTCCAACTGGAGTTCATATACTCTGTAACCCCTGTTAAGACCCACTGTGTTGTCAGTTTTCTCAGCCATTCCCCATTGCAAATCCGTCTTCTGAGTCTAGTCAGCCTATCTAGAGTCCGTTGTTTTAGAAAGATCAGCTTATATTCATCTATCAACAACCAGTTGCCAACATTCCTCCAGATAATATTGGGGTCTCCTGTTCATTTTGCCAGTTCTATACTGTGTTATTGTCTGCCTGAGTTTGCATGGGACTTGTATAGGCTGACACCATTGCCATAGAATCATATGAGCAGGTTCCCAGGAGCTTGTAGAACTGTTTCTAAATGGTCATGCACCTCCTCCCTGGTGCCTACAATCTTCCTTCCACCTCTTCCACAATGGTCCCTGAGTCTTGGGTGGGTGAAGTTTAATAAAGAGGTCCTGTCCAAGAACAATCATTCAGCAGACTCTTGATCTGTATACTTTGGCCATTTATGACTTTTTTGTTCCTGGCTCTTTGGTGCATGAGGGATCTTCATTATTGAGAACTGAGTCATTAGTGTCCTCTTCCCTATGATGTTCCATGAGCCTTAGATGTAAAGGTTGCATTGTAGATGTGTTTTTTAGGCCTGGGCAATTCATAGATAATTTCCATGTGTGACCAATTGTGGTAGTTGATAATAGTCTCTGGTGCAAAATGAGCTTCTCTGATGAGTGGTGACTGGGATATTTATCTGTAAATAGAAGGATACGTATTTTGTACATGATAAGAAATCACAGTAATGTAGCAATGTTACAGACTTGGGGTTTTCTCTAAGATCTATGACCATTCCAGCCATGTGTAGTAGGTTGTGTTTACAGTATACACTTGAGTGCCCTCCCTTTGAGTGGGCGTTTAGTCAAATTCGTTAGCTGTTGATTGCTCCCAAAATAAAAGTGTCACTACTGCACCAGTGATGTATGTTGTGCTGGCCATTGATGTGGTTATTTGGTCTGTAAGCTGGTGTTGGATCACCCATTGATGTTTTACCTTGGCACCTTCACAGCACTTTCCAAAGTTGAGATCTAGCCTTCAGGGGAAGCGGTTTCAGGTCTGTTGCAGCTCTATTGCTCCAAATCCTGTGTCCGAAATATGTTCTGACTTCCGCAATAGGGTCTTTCAAGTTTTGGGAGGCCATCAAGGGCTGTAACAATAGCTTGAGTGATTTTTGGAGTCTCTTGGACTACCCTGGCAAACAACTCAAAGGAAGGTATCTCCTGTCTGGTTCTGTTTCTTGTTATGTAGCCTTTAGCTATACACATGGACTCATATAGAGAATAATGTATATATAATTTGTCAGTAAGTTGTTGGACTTATATGGTTCTCTCTGGTTCTTTAAGGCTAGTCAGGTATTATTTATGCCCCCCCGCTCTCACTTTCTAACCCTTTTGCCATGTTTTCCCGTTTAACATGTCCCCATTTTCCCCATTTCTCCCTTGATAATACCTGTCTCCTATGGTCTCTCCTCTCTTGAGCTCCTTCTTTCCTTTTATCCCCAAGATTCCATGCATAACCCTCCACATCCCATTTAAATAACCCTATTTTTATCCATTTCTAGGTTAGTAACCCCTGTTTCCTACAGTTCTCACTCAGGTTCTTTCTTTCCCTTTATCTCCCTGGTTCTATGTCATTATTCTGGTTCCTGTAGTTATGCCTGGACACATACTCACTGATAAGGACTTGGTGCTAGGATCCACATATGAGGGAGAACACACATCATTTGGTTTTCTGAGATTGTGTTATTTCACTTAGTAGAAAAGTTTCTAGTTCCATCCATTTATGTGCATATTTTATGAATACATCTTTCTTTATGGCTGAGTAGAACTCCATCATGTAAATATACCACATTTTCATTCTCCACTCATCAGTTAAGGGAGACAGGTTGCTTCCATCTCTTAGCTGTTGTGAAAAGAAAAACAAAAACATGGATGTACAATTTTCTGTGTAATAGCATGAGTCCTTTGGGTATATGCCAAGGAGTGGTATAATTTGGTCAAATTGTAGGTTCATTTTTAGTTTTTAAAGATTTATCCACACTGCTTTCCATAGGGGTTGAACAAGTTTGCAGTCCCACCAGTAATGGATGAGCGTTCCCCTTTCCCCACATCCTCTCAAATATCTGGTATCATTTGTTCTCTTGATGTTAGCCAGTCTGACTGGGGTAAAATGAAATTTTTAAGTGGTTTTAACTTGCATTTTCCTAATTACTAATGATGTTTGACACCTTTTAAGATGCTTGTTAGTCATCTTTATTTCTTCTTTTGAGAGCTCTCTGTTCAGATCCTCAGCCCATGTTTTAAATGGGTTACTTGTTTTCTTGTATTCTTGATTTGTTTTTGAGTTCTTTATATATTTTGGATGTTAAACATCTGTTAGAAGTGTTGCTGGTGAAGATTTTTTCCCACCTTTGTGTTTTCTTCTCATTTTCTTGATAGTTTCTATTAAATTTGAAAGCATAAAAGAAGTGGATAAATGTTTAAATGTATGGAAACCAGCAAAGCTAAACCAAGAAGAGATCAACAGCTTAATCAGATCGATAATGAATGAGAAAATCAAAGCAATAATACTGAGCCCCCTGACTAAAAGACAACATGAACTGAGATAGACTCACAGAATTTTACCAGTCCTTAAAAAGATCTACAACTAATACAATTTAAATTACTTTAAAAGATCGAAACAGAAGGAAAACTCCCAAATTCTTTCTGTGAGACCATTATTAATCTAATACCAAATCTAGGAAAATACACAATAAAAATAAAGCTATAGGTTCATATCCCTAATGAATATACAAGCAAAAATTTTCAACAAAATACTCACAAATTGCATCAAAATTGTCATCCATATTCCATTCCTCTCTCCCACTCCCATCCTGTCCCTTGCCAGCCTTGAGCCTAAGCAGGCTCCAATTCCTCTCTCTCAGATCTCCAGACTAGCTTCCTAATCCAGACTAGCTACACACCCTAGCATAGATTTCTAAGTCTCTCCTCAGGTGGTCCCCCTATCACCACCATCCCTTGCTTCTGATCAGCCAAACAGACCTGCCCACCTAGGACTCTGAACTAGAAGGTAAGACCCTACTGTTGAAAACAGGACATACTTCAGACGCAGGACTTGAAACAATAGAGCGAGAACTGACCATGAAGTGTTCTTCTTGAAGTTTAACTCTTATAATGCTATATAATAATATGCAAAATATAAGGAGAAGAAATTAATCAATGGCCCAGCCTGGCCCTAAAGCCTAATAACCATAACAACCTCTACAACTAAGGATCAATACGTAGCTGAACAAGGGGTAGAGAGAAAACTAATGAATCCTTCAACTCTCATCAGTCCAGATTCCTTATTCAAAAGAATGTGATACACAGACGAGGTCCCACAACTGACCAAGTTTTAAGAACAGGAGACCATAGAGTGTGTGTTACTAGATAGGACTCATATTAAACCTCACACACCCATGTTCATGGGGTAAGAGGGGGCAGAATGATTGTGAGAATCAGGCCTGGTTCATGAACATAGGGAAGCAGAGAATTCCAGGTCACTGGAAGCTTACACTTTCAAACTTGTGACAATGGCAGCATTGAGCACAGGACCCATGCCAACTCACTCAGACAAAGGCCCAGGGAGGAGCAAGAGAAATGGGTGGCATGTCAGCCCTAGACAGAATGATTGGAGACTTGTTACTACTGAGTGAGAGAGAGTAGGCCTTATTTGTGCTCTCTAGATAGGCTGCTTAGACTCCAGTGGATAAACTTGCACTGAAGGACATCTGGGTACAAATACTTGACTGGATAAGGCCTAACATGTTTAGTGGACTATGTGAAGTCTGGTGGGGGTTTCGGAAGGCATGGATAAAGGAGGAGGGTCTAAATTTGACTAAGAACTGCTGTAAGACATGTACAACAGCTATAAAAAGTTTTTTAAGAAAAAAAAAAAAAAATAGAAACGAAGAGTCCACCTGGGTTTTACCCGAATGTTGTTTCATTTGTTTTCTTCACTTCTTCATCCACTAATATCAGGAAATCTTTAGAGATTTGGACTATTAACATGGAGTAATTTTTATAATTAGGACCTTTGAACACTGGGCCTCTAAGGCACATAATAGTCAACCACCAGCCCATCTCTGTAGCCCTGAAGTTTGTTATCTTCAGTGTAGCTGACCAAATGTTTCTCTTTCTTCTCTCCATGGTTGTCCTCTACAGGAAGCTCCCATCAGACACAGTACTCTTCAGTCATGAGGACACTTTGTGAGACATCACTAGATAGCAGCATGGGAAGGTCTTTGGATCTGTCTTCCTTGATCTTGAACCAGCAGAGAAGCAGCAGAACTCAGTAGGTATAGACCGACCTGTGTATCTGCAGAGGGTGATTGGAGGTATTGTTTCCTTATTGTGATGAGAAACTGACAGTTTGATGTCTAGATGATGTAAGATATATCATTTATGAGGAAGTAAAATTGGACATTTTGGTGTTACCACAGTCCAGAAATCATGTTCTAATCATCTTTTACCACGCTCTTCATACTGTCCCTAAATGTGTAGCAAATGCGTCCTTCTAAACTGATTCTTAAGCAGACAGGGTCATGATGGTGCTGATAAGGAAGAAGAGGAGGATGACAGTCTCCCAAATACAATGAACCATTTTGACAGCTTTCTAATCCCAGGCACTGAACCATGTGTCCCATGTAGCTTGTTTCATTTCATGGGTTTCATATGTCTACAATTATGAAGGCCAGCTTATTTGAGATAAGTCCAATGTGGCCTCAAACTTGCTAGTGTCTGAGGATGACCCTCAGCTCCTGATCTTCCTATGTAGAGTTCTCAAGTGTTTGGATTACAGGGGTGTCCCACCACGCTTGGCTTATTATTGTTACCTTACAACAAGAGAAAGAACATATTATTATTGTATAACCTGTAGTAGATTACTTTCTTAGAAAATTGTATTTAAATATGCTCATATGATTACAAATGCAGACAATGTTTTTAAATTTATCCTGGCAGGTTGTACCTTTGACAACCAAGAAAGCATTTCACTTTCTCTTACCTGAGTAGCACACCCCTTTCCCTATTTCTTTCTCTCTCACTCTATCTGTCTTTCAGTTTGTATCTCTCTGTCTCTCTCTTCTTTGTATTCCTGATACTTTACCAAGCAGACACTGGGTGTACCAAGTAAATGAATTAATTGAATGCATTAATGACAGCTGCAGATCACAGGCTCAGGCCACAGTAAGAGAATATACATAGTCACTTATCTCTGCCTTCGCCAGTCCTGGATAGTCCTGTAGTTTTCCACAGTCATCTTTCACATTTGTTTTATCCCACGTATTTTCAAACAGAGATAATATCTCAGTTTGACCCCTGTTTAAGATCCTGGACATTATTTAAACATGTGCCTAGGATGTTCTTGTAACCAAGACCTTTGGATTCTTGCTTAAGACTCGATGTCTTGGAAAAAAATAAATGAGTTCAGTGCATCTCATACAGGGTTTCATAATTTAATGCTGTCACCTCCACTTACCTCATCTGTGGCATAAAACAATTTTTTAGTGTCTTTGAACCTCAGCCTTGTCCTCTGAATGCATTATGGCTTTAGGCCACTGTATTTTGTAATAAGAATAGACACTGATTGTTCTGTGTTGTTTTAACGTGCATTTTGTAAAATTATGGAAAACTGAGCTGAAGAGACAGCCTAGTCAGTAGAGTGCTTGCCTCAGGGGATTGCATGCCTCACAAACATGATGACCTTAGTTTGATCCCAGAATCCACATTAAAAAGAAGTTGGTCATGGTGTCATGTGTTTGTCATCTAAGCATGGGAAGGAGGAAAGGTGTGGAAGGCATATTCCTGTTTCTTGCTAGAAATCAGCCCAATCTTGAGTTTCAGGTCAGTGTGAGTTTCTCAAATATAAAAGAAATTGGAGAGTGTCTGGGGATGACAGCAGAGCAAGACTGCTGATTTCCATACATGCACGCACACTTACAAGTGCACCTGTATACACATGAACATTCCCACGTAAACATAAACACACATATATAAACACAAAATTAGGGAAAATTTTGATAGTAGTAGCTTTGAAAGCCATAGATTTAATGTTAAAAGTATTCCCTTTAAATGGCCTTTGTGTGAAGTTTTCTATTTTCTGGATGAGGACGTTTTAGTTTTATCTTCTTCTATTTGCTTTTGTTTATGGACAAATGACTGATAGTTTTACTTCTGATTTCTAGAGCTTTTGCTTTATTTTGTCCTATAGGAATCCATAAAAAAACAAGATCCAATGTAAACACTGAATGGACATATCCTACATTATCTTCACCACACTTGGTGGTTTCTTGCCTGTTATTTCTTCCCTTTTTACGAATGTTCCACAGAGTTAGAGACAAGACAAAACAGCTATATGTGTGTCTATGTCATTTATATTTGGGACCTATTGATCTATGGAAATGTGTAAATCATTCATAGCCTATGGTAGTTATTTTCATGGTTGTAAAAAGAGATGAAGCAGTAGAAGCATCAGGTTAACCTTAGCCTTGGGTGAGACCCAGAACAGACAATACATTGCTCTAAGTTTCAACTACCCTTAAATTACATTGATTAATAAAGACACTATTGCCTTAATGATAAATTTATCTATTTAAACGGAAACCACAAAGTATGCATTACTTGTCAAACATATTTATTTTCACACATTTATTTGATATATGTGTTAGCCTGCTTTTTCTGTTTATAAAAAGTAAAAGAACCATAAAATGAAGGGGGCAGGAAAGCATCAAGATGAGGCGAGGATAGATTACAGAGCTTCTTTTATTTCGGGTCCGTTGTCATTTGCACACTGCACACCACCATAAACTTGCTATTTTCATAAAAAGGAATGCTTAAGTTAAAAGTACATCAATAAGGGCCTGAAGAGCTGTCTTAGTGGTTATGCGCACTGGCTGCTCTTACAAAGGCCCCAGGTTTGATTTCTAGCATCCACGTGGTGCCTAACCATCGTCCCTATCACCAATTCCAGGAGAACCTGATGCCTTCTTATGACCTCTGCAGGCATTGCACAACATGGGTGCACTTTCATATAGGCAGGCAATACACTGATACACACAGACAAAAAAATAAAATATTTTAAAAAATACTTTGATCTGTGCTTATGGAGATAGAGACAGTTCTTTATTGTCACCCATATCTTGTCCTGGGTTTAACCTGTTATGGAGTTTGAAACCACTGGGAAAAGATCACTAGACACAATTCAAATTTAAAAAGTATTTTATTTATTATTCTTATTTTATGTGTATGTGTGTATTGCCTGCATGCAGGTAAGTGCACTGTTGTTGTGCATTGCCCATGGAGGACAGAAGAGGCCGCTGGATCCTCTGGAAGTGGAGTTATAGACAGGCGTTAGCTGCTATGTGGGTGCTGGGATTTGAATCCAGGTCTCCTGTAAGAACATCCAGTGTTCTTAACAGCTGAGCCACCTCTCCAGGCCCCCAATTCAAGTACTAATTGGTCAAATTTATTAGGCCTCTATCTGTTACCCAGATTCAGGATCCACAGCCCTGAGGCGACAGTGAAACCCACTTATAAAGGCAAAAACTACAAATACCTAAAGAATTTCATCACACATGAATAATGCCAGGTAATCCTGAGTAGGGTTGGTATGGCCCAAGTTAGCAGATAATCAAACTATGGAAGCCAAAACAAGCTTTTGATTGTCCTTCTCTTAAGGGATGTATGGAGACATTGACAATAAGGAATTTCTGATTACTGTTGTTATTCAGACTTCTTGGCTAGGCAAGAAGTACAGTTGCAGTGTCTGGGTGGTGACCAATGTCAGGTTCTCCAAAGAAAGCACTCTTCTAAATGTTTGCCACTAAGTTCAGACTTGACCTTGAAGTTGGCTGTTTTTCTAGCTTCTAAGGTTTAAAGTGGCTTTGCACAAAATTAAGAAAATGAAGTTACTTTGGCTATTACAATCTGGGGACTCTTGGAGCCATTACAAACCTACCTTTTCTATCAGTTAGTAAGATTACAGAGAAGAGAAACAGCAAGTTATTTATTCAGAACTTTATTTATTTGTGATCTCTAATCCCAGGACACTGTAGCCTCTACTGGAGCCTAAAGAAACATTATTCCCCATGAAGGATGCAATTTATTTATTATAAAGTAATTGCTACTAGACAAACGGTTGTGTTATTTGATGGCAAATCTCAATAATAAAGGGACATACATCATAATGACTGAATGTTTATTATGAAAGCAAATGTAGGTTATAAATTATAAAACTGAATATGTGTCATGAGAGAAATGTTATCCATCAGTACCCTATGCAGCATTATCTTCTTTTTGACATGGACATGTATATGGATTTTGGAAATATTGTCATAATGAAATTACAAGTCAAAAGATGTCTCACCTTCAGACAATACTGTGCATTAGGTAAAGCATTTGAAATCAATACATTTATTAACTGTGATTTAAGAGTTATTTGCTGACACAAAACACTCCCTTTCATGAGGAAAAGATGTATATTATTTATATGTCATATAGATGATTATAAGGTAGGTTTAATAACTGTTTACTACTTGAAAAGCAATACTGACAGGAAAACTGTTTTCTACCAATTTTGTCCAAGAAAAAACCTTTCTTCCACTTTAGAGGGAAGCTGGGTAAACAACAATGTTCTACAGAAAGATAGACAACAGGATGTCTAAAGGGAGGTAAGGAACAGGATGCTCAATAGGGAGGTAAACAGCCTATATTTTTAGGATGTTCAATCCTGCAAGGAAGCTTGCTAAGCTCAGGAAGTAAACACTTCAATAGCTTCAGGACATCCATGAACTTGAGTAGGTTCACTAGGTCACTCCATCCCTAAGCTTCTGTAAGCACTAAGGACTGCTGAGAGACACTGAGGCCAGCTAAGGTGTTGGGAGGATGAAGATCAGCAGAGCTGCCTGGAGGAAGCAGAGATGAACTGAGCTGCCTGGAAGAGGCTGAGACCTGAAAAAGACAATGTCTAACCTTGTGAGATGCCTTAAGTCTGTGAAGTGAGCTCTAGGTGTCTTTTTTTTCTTGAGTAGGGGTGGGCTTTTTGTGATGCACCTCTCTTTGAATAAATTCTTTTCTTGTAATGAAACCATCATTCATACTGCTATAAGTAATGCCAATAAGGCTTGTTGATTCACCGAGCTGGATTTTGGTGGCATCCTTAACTTTATTTACTGATGATCCTATATCTGGGGTAAGTAGATGTTTGTTCATGTCTCCCCTGGAAATTGTCACACAGTAGAAACATATGCAAGGAAATATGCTCAGCATCCACATGGTGGCCAGTAACAGTCCATCACAGCAGTCCCAGGGGACATCTGTCCACGTTTATGGCTAACTGTGAAGAAGAATGGAATCACACAGAGAATCCAAGAAGTGAAACTTTATGTGTATTTATTCAGTTCGCTATAAAAATGTCTATGGCCATATTCTTCTGAGTATTTGTTATCTTGACAGACCTCAACAAACATACTTGATATGCAAATATATAAAGTGGCTATAATTGATAGTGGTAATAATAAATATTTATAGAACATTTTCTAAATGCCAAGAAATATTCTAAGACAGCGGTTGCCAAATTTAATGAAAGAAAGAAATGCAAAAACTTTAAAGGGACTACTATTATTTAACTGCATTTTTGTCTGAGGAGAGAGACCAAATATTTAAATATTAGTACAGGTGAATACATTGTTATACCAGGTTAAAATATGTAAACAATCTCAAAAGTTTTTGCTGGAATTTCCACACTGTAATAATTTATGTAATATTTTATTTTCATTTTTGGCTTGATGAAATTGCTCATTTGTGTTTACAAGCCACCCTGTACATTTGCCCTTTTTCTTTTCAATGAATTAAATCATCTGAGGTCAGTGTTTCAACTCAGATGAATTGAGAGCTTCAGTCCCTGTATCAGGAAGCCTGAAGAAAAGTCAATTTAGGCATCATAGACATTGACAGGATGTAACCCTGGAGCTAATGATGTCCTCCACTGTAAATGAGACACAGGGCTTGTTATCAGAAACAGTGCTAAGCTTGAATATTGAATATTGAATATTCTGAATTACAGAATATTGAATCAACACAGTGAAAGGTAAAACTGGGAAAAATCACCACTCTGAAGGACTCCAACAAAATCAACTTTTATTTGGGAAGTTGTCTGGGATGGCTTTCCAACTCCGGGATTGAGGAAAGCCCACCAGTTTGCAGGCTGCTGGCTGGAGGATTTTATAGGGGGTTAGGGAATGTGGAAGGTGGGAAAAATAATTCAAAATAGTTTCGGCGGGATGCCCGGGTCTATACATTGTGTAACTTATCAGGAGGAAGCAGCTTGAGCTGAGATAGGTCTTGCAGCATTTGGTTCCTGGGTGCAGAGGCCTGTTTATCTTCTAAACTATCTAGAGAAACAGGTTATGTTGAAACTGTCTCCTCGTTGTTGGAGCAGCAGCTGCTGACACAATTCCTGTTTTTCCGAGGGACCAGGGCCTGTCTTGTGAGGCTTTACTGCACTGGGGTAGGGCTGCCTGCAGACCTGGACTCTAACACACAGCAAGGAGCCGTTTTCTCACTAGCTATTTATGAGTTTGAAAAAAACTGAAAGTGAACAAATAAATTTTCAGCTTTTTCAGTTTACTTTTATTGTTAGTGTACTTTGCTCATAACTGCCTCAAAATTAAATAACAATCCAAATGAAATTCTTATCATTTAATCTTTTGATCAACAGCAGGTTCAGTGCTCTCTAATGCTATATTTCAACTCTGACATGATGGAAAATGTTCTGTTAATTATCTATGTTTCTCAAAATTTGATGTATCCCAAAGCCAATAATAAAAGAACTATGTTGAATGCCTTCAAATGATAATTAGTATTTGACCAAGCAATTGATGAAATACAGGATGAAAATAGACAAGTCCTAGAATGGTAGATGTAGAGAGTATAGACAGGCGCGTAACAATATGTTTCCTTTAAGAAATAACTTAAATTGTGTGTCAAATTTTGAAATTTTGGTTATTATAGGATCTGCTACAAAGGATTTTATTTCATTGTCTTAGAATACAATAAGGTATATTTGCTGCTTAATTTCAATAACTTGAATTTTGTGTCAAATTTTGAAATTTCAGTTATTATATGATCTGCTACAAAGGATTTTATACTATCGTCTCAGGATAAAATAAAGTGTATTTGTCTGCTGCTTAATTCCATTTAGAAATTACCATAAATTCTTTTCTTAAATATGGAATAATCTTTCTCACCCTCATATATTTTTCAGAAAAAGATTAAACTGTGTTTTACTATGAACATAAATTTATTGCTCATAAAGTTCTTGCCCTTCTAATTTGTTGAATTGAGTGACTCTCAGAAAGGGGCATAGTGCTGAAGCTTTTCTAATAATGGTAAGTATTGTTGAAGGTACATACATATATCTGAGGTATAAATATTTCAGTTGTTAATTCTCATTGTAAAAATACACATCATATGGTGTCCATGCTTGTAGACAGAAGATTGACGCATGATGACTGTTCTTCTGAGAACAGTTTTCACTGCATAACGTGGTCAAGGATAGATCCAACAAAACAAACAAAACAAAACATCACACAGTAACACATTCTGAATATTTAAAAAAAACCTGCCTCAAAGACAAACTCCAACACATACACACACACACACACAGAGTGAGAGAAAGAGAGAGAGACAGAGATAGAGAGATAGAGAGAGAGAGACAAAGAGATAGAGAGGGAGTTCTGTTTTTGAAGTTACACTGTCATAATTTTCTATGACATACCTGGGAAGCAAATATAGACCCCTTAATTCAGTTCTCAAAGAGAAGAAGCTAGGTAGCCAACATAAAAATGCCAAATAAACAATTTTTACACATCATGTTTGTATAAGTATGTATGCTAGTGTATATATGTATCATTCTATCTATTGAAGAATTTGTCACGGTACCTACAAAACGATAATTGATTTTTTTTGTTTTGATTTTCTGTATTTTGCAGGTGTTGTAGTAATAGAGAATCACAAAATCTGATACATATCTCAGAATTATACCTCATAGGATTCTCTGAGGACCCAGAACTTCAGCTCATTCTCTTTGGACCATTCCTGTCCATGTACTTGGTGTCTGTGCTTGGGAACTTGCTCATCATCCTGGCTGTCAGCTCTGATTCCCACCTCCACACCCCCATGCATTTCTTCCTCTCAGGCTTCTCCAGGGCTGATAGGGGTTACATCTCCACTACAGTCCCAAATTTGATTGTGAGCATCCAAATCCACAGCAGAGTCATCTCCTATGTGGGCTGTCTCACTCAGATGTCTCTTTTTCTCTCTTTTGGATGTATGGATGCCATGCTTCTGACTGTGATGGCCTATGACCGATTTGTAGCCATCTGCCATCCCTTGAATTATCATGTCATCATGAACCCTCGTCTTTTTGGCACTTTACTTCTGGTGTCTTTTTCTTTAGCTTCGAGGATACCCAGCTACATCTTTTGGTTGCATTACAGATGACCAACTTCAAGGATGCTGAAATTGCTAAATTCTTCTGTATCCCTTCTCAGGTCCTTAATCTTTCTTGTTACAACACCTTCACAAAGAGCATAGTTCAAATATTTAGTTAGTATTCTGCATAGTATGTTTCCCATATCAGGAATCCTTTTCTCTTACTATAAAATTCTGTCCTCCTTTCTGAGTTACCATCCTCAAATGGGAGTTCTAAAGCCTTCTCCACCTGTGGGTCTCACCTCTCAGTGGTTTTCTTATTTTTGGGATAAGGGATTGGCGTATATATTGGATTGGCTCTTTCAGATTCTTCCAGAAACAATGCTGTGTCCTCATTGATGTACTCTGTGGTCACCCCTATGCTGAGTCCCTTCATCTGCAGCCTGAGGAACAGAGATATTAAAAGTGCCCTGAGAATGTTCTACAATAGAATAATTTAATCTCAGGGTGTATGTCATCCATTTCTAATATAACAGGAAGAGCCAGGAAAATAAATAGGAAGCACATAAATAAAAGGAAAGAAAGAGCCTAAGAGAGAGTTAGAGAATAGTAGTAGGAAACATGTTAACATGGGGGGAAATGGGGAAAATGGAGGTATTCAACTGAGAAAGAGGAGGAAAAGACATACAAGGAACCATGGTGGTAAAGGGGAAGAAGGAACTCAAGAGAGGGGGAATAATAGGAATAACAGGTAATCAAGGGGAAAATGTAGGAAATGAAGATACTTAAACTGGGGAAGGTGGAGGGAGGTTAGACAGGGAGTGTGAGAGGAGGGATAACTAAAGCTTAGGTGATATAAAAAACAGAGATTACTAAAGTTTAGGTCATGTAAATAACCATGGTTGAGTGTATTAACTCATCTGCTTCCTGAAAAGTACACATACAATATATGTACATGCGTGCACATGTATGCCTGAAGACTATGTAACAACACAGTGCCAGGCAGGTTATTCCATGAGACTCCCCAAGTAACTCAGGCTACTGCTATGACACTTAATTACCTCTGAAATCTTGAAGGTAAGTCCTTATTGCTGAAGACAGGAAACACTTTGGACACAGGACTTGGAGCAGTGGAGCTGGAACTGACCTGGAAGCCACTGCCCTGAATTCTAATTCTGATAATTCTAGAGGATACTATGCAAGCTGCTAAGGGAGAAAAATCAATTAATGTTTCAATCCCAACTTGAAAGCCTAATAGCCACTGTAATGACCAACACAACACATGTATCAGTGCAGTTGTGGCACTTTTATCTAGGAGGTAATCAACAACTGTTTAATTGGACTTAAAGCTCTCTCAATGGGAGGGAATTCATGGCTGGCACTGTAATCATACCCAAACACACATGGCTGAAGACATCATAGATCATAGAGAAAACCCTATCTCTTTCACATCTCCAGACAAATGAACTTTCTTTTGTATATGAAATATGGATCCTTATATTTACAGACAAGTATACCATGCACCACTCATCATAGAAGCTTCTTTTTTGCAACAGATGAAGGCTATTACAGAGTTCCACAACTTTCCACACACAGAGAATATATGTCTGAGAGATGCACAGATCTAAGTGACACATCTACAGTGGAACTTCTATACCTAAGGCTCATGGAACATAAGCAGAACAGGGGATAGAGAAAATACTAATATACCCCTCAAATCTCATCAGTGAAGCTTCCTTGTACAACAAAGTGTGAGGTACATAGATGGCCACAACTAAGTTTTATAGAACACGATAGTGCAGAGTGTGTGTCCACGAATAAGTCTTATAATTAAACCTCACTTAACCATATCTCAGGAATCATTGTGGAAGAGAGGACAGAAAGATTGTAAGAGCCATGTTTGGTACATAAAGATAAACAGAAACTTTCAGGTCACTGGAAACTTGTTCATATGAACTTGCAACAATGGTGACAGCATGCACAAGACCTATGCCAACTCAATTAAACAAAATCTAAGCATAGAGTGAGGGAAATTGGCAGCTGGCTCCAACCCTAGCCAAAGAACTACTGGTAACTAATTGCTGCTGGGTGAATTATCATAGTTCTTCTTTGAGGGAATGATTCAAGGTAGGCAGACTAGACTCCCATGAACGAATTCACACAGAGTGGACATCTGGGTACAAAAGCTTGACTTAACATATATGTCAGAATGCATGAAATCCAGTGGGGGGCGGTATGGGAGGATACAGATTGGGGAGGAGTCTAAAGTTGATTAAAATCTATTATATGAATTGCAGAAAAACTCAAAAATATTTTAAAAGAAAAAGTAATAAAAATTTATATGCATGTCTATAATAAATTATTTGTTCACATGATTTATTAATGCAATGTTTTAATTTTATTAAGCTTCATAATAAAACTGTGTTTATTAGGAGTGAGGAATGAATGGAAAGTTATTTTAAATGATTGCAGATTCCTCTATGGAAAGATGAGAAATTTCTAGAGATGGATTTAATGGTCATTTATCAGTTTTAGTATAATTAATGTCATTGTACTGTGATACTAATTATGAGTAGCTAGAATGTCAACATTTTTCCTTTATATTATTTATCTATCATTTATCTATCTATCTATCATCTATCTATCTATCTATCTATCTATCTATCTAGTGCGTGTGTGTGTGTGTGTGCGTGTGTGCTATCTGTGGGTACATATGCACTACCACAGCACTTACTTAGACATCAGAGGACAACTCATTTGAGTGGTTCAATTCTTACTCCATCTGGGTTCCTCGCATCTAAAAATCTGGCTGCCAAGCTTGCTGGCAAGGATCTTATCCACTGAGCCATCTCACTGTCCCAGAACATTAATGTTTTTAAGATAGGGCCTTCATGTGGACTTCTGGCTGGCCTAGATCTCACTGTTTAATCTAATATAACTTCATTATTTTCTCTTGGTGACCCAATGAGTTTAATTAAGGTTACCCACAGAATCATGAGTGAGGGATTATTTGCAGGAGCAAGCACAATTTACTAGTGGGTACTCCACTGAAGACAATGTCTCTTCCTGCTCCAGAAACCATTAACCACTTACACATCCTCAAGGATTAGCGTGCCTAATGAGTTTCTCCCTCTAAATAGTGTTGAATGTTGTAGGTTAATAAAAAAGCTGAGTCCTGAGGAACATCTCCATTTTCTATGACCAAATGTTGATGGGCCCAATATTATGCAAATCTTGTGCATTTAATCACAATTGATGAGTTCAAGAATGATATGTGTGTGTAATGCTTCATAGAGAGCCTTGGACAGCTCTCCACCCATCCTCTTCTCTCAGTGTTCCCTCCTCTGTGATATTTCCTTAGCCTTGTAGGCAATGATGTAGATGTCACATTTAGAGTTGAACATTCAACAGTTATTCTATGTACTTTGACCAGTTATGAGCCACGGGAACAAGCAGCCATCACCTATGCATAAAGAAGCTTCTGTAATCAAAACTCATTGCACCACCTATTTATGAATGTAACCATAAATATTTAGAACGTAATTTGATGGATACATTGTGTCAATTTAGCAACAGAACAACAATAACTTCCTTACTAGGTTCCAACTCCTCCCCACCCATGGACTTTTACTGATATTACAGTACATGATAATGAATGTCCTCCTGTAGAGCAGGCTTCAGTTCCAGGAAGAAGTGCTTTTTACTCCCTTAACAGTCATGCCATGATAGCACCAATGGGTACATCTTACTGGCAGGCCAGCAGTGTAGCTAGTACACAGGTCCCACAGCTGAGTGAGGCTGTTGACAATCATCTCACAGTAGCCTGATAGCAATTTACAGCACTATGAAAGCCAGGCAGCAATGAGGATGCTTCCATCTCAGGCCCGGCTTCATTTCTCTATATCCTACAACCAAAGAGTGTGGTGTCTTCAACAATGATATCTTACCATGTAGTTCTGATGGGTAACCAACATCAGTAGGAACGTTCTCTGTTGTTTTAGGGAGTCTCAGAGTGCTTCCTGATCAACGATTCTTAGGAATGTGGAAGATTCCATCTCTGGCAATGGGATTTCCATTTCATAACTTCATGACTTCTAGGAGCAGCTTCATCCACCCACCCAAGGATCTACTTTCAAACCCCTCTTTTCCATAATTTGATTTTTAATTATGTTAAAAGTAGCTAAGTAAAAGGTTCCTTATCGCATTTTCAAAAGTTTTGATTGATGCCCCCCACAGCTCCTCCTCTCCCCCAAGAGAAGGTCCTTCCCCCTTCTTCTGCTAATCCTACCTTTAGAATTTTCCTGTCTACTTTCATGTCACAGGTGTCCTAATTCCTCACCATCCCCGCCCCCACTCATTAGATTATTTCTCCTTTCCTGGCCTCTACATGCATTTCCTCCCACATAACCATGCACATATAAATACTAGGAGACAGGATAAGCATATTGGATATGAAATCAAGTTTTTTTCTTTCTTATGTTATATATTATACCCTAATGTATATAATATAGTGTTTAAAAATTCCATTCACATTCCTGTGTTATTTTTCTTTACAGCTGAACACAATTCCATTACATATATATATATAAAACATTTTCATTGTATATTAATCACTTGAACGTCTAGGCTCATTTCATGAATAGAGCAGCAACCAATATTCACGTTCAAGTATCTCTGTGGTCAAATATGCAATCCTTTGTGTACTTGCCCTGGAGTGGTGTAGTTCTAATTTAGTTTTTTTGAATATCTACACTTGTTTCCATAGAGCCTGTCCTAGTTTGTACTCCCATCAGTAATAAATAATATTTATCCTATCCCCTACATCCTCAACAAGATGTGATGTCATTGGTTTTATTTTTATAAAATATTTTATCATTAGTTTAATAATTTCTTTTGTCAATGTGTGTGAGAGTGTGTATGTGTGTGTGTGTGTGTGTGTGTGTGTGTGTGTGTG
>NW_008338110.1:158850-175633 GCF_000622305.1 Nannospalax galili
ATATTTTCTTTAATTTTAAAATGCTTTCACCTATCCTAAGAATCCTAAAATCAGAGGAAGCATGAAGTGCATCAGAGAACAGTCTCGGTAGGCATGAAATTAATTTGTAATATTGAAAAAGCAGTAAAATTATCCTTTAGACTTACAAATTCTGCCTTTTTGTCATGTTATTTTTTATAATTACCTGGCTTTAATTCCTTGGGATTTTATTAGTGTAATTGTGATTGCTAGGACTGGATTGTGGAATTAATGAAAATTTACAAAATGATTATGAAAATGATTATGGAGGGACCTGTAAGGAGGAGGTGTTTCATAGAGTAAGAGGCAGATAAAATTGGCAAGAGGTGAGAATAATCAGAATGTGTTATTACATGTATGACATTGTTGAATTATAAGTTTCATGAACATGTAATTCAAAACATTATAATATTTAAGCTTGGAATAAAAGTTTCAGGAGACATATGACTTCAATACTTTCATAATGCTGAGAATTTTTGATGCACTTTTTCCCCTAGTAAGGATCAAAATAGAAAATAGATTGAACTTTAAAAATAATTAGAAAGAAATGAATTGAACAGCCTACATGAGTTTTACCTGGGAATTGTGACATTTGTTTTCTCCACCTTTTCCTCCATTAATATCAGGAAATTCTTAGAGACTTTGACCCATAACATGGGCTAATTTTTCTAATTAGGAGTTTTGAAAAATTGGGCCTCTAAATCCATATACTAGTCCTATCACCAAGCAATCCCACTAGCCCTTCAGGTGCTATCACCAGTGTTGCTGGCCCCATGTTTCTCTCTCTCCTTTCCATGGTTGTCCTCATCAGAAAGCTCCCACCTGATGCTCAGTTCTCTTCAGTCCTGAGGTTACTTTCTGAGACTTCACTGGGTAGTAGCATGGGATGATCTTTGGATCTGTCCTCCTTGGAACTGACCCAGAGGAGAAACAGGGTAACTCAGAAAGGACATGGGGATCTGGGGTGGGCAATTGGAAGTATTGTTTTCTTATGAAAACTGACAGTTTTATGTCCAGATGATATGAAGTACATGATTTAAACTACATAATTTGATGTGAAATTCCAGTTTGTGATTTTTACTTTATTACAGTCCCAGAAATCGTATTACAATCATCTTTCCATCACACTTCTTGCTGTTCATTAAACATCTCTTCACAGTGGCAGCAAATGTGTCCTAAACTGATTGCTAAGCAAACAGGATTATGATGGTGATGGTAAAGAAGATGAAGAGATTGACAGTCACCAAAAGAATGAACTGTTTAGAGAGCTTTCTAAGTTCTAGCAAGTGTGTGTCCTGCGTACCTTGTTTTATTTCATGTGTTCCATTTTATTTCATGTGTTCCATTTTTCTATGGTTACGAATGCCAACATGTTTTGGACTTAAATTTGTTAGCATCTGAGGACAACCCTCAGCCCTTGATCTCCCCGTCTACTGTTCTCAAGTGCTCGGGTACAGAGGTGTCCCACCATGCTTGCCTTAATATTGTTATCTTACAGGAAATGAAAGTGCACATTTTGATTACACAGCCTGTAGTAGATTGTAGTTTAGAAAACTGCACTTAAATATACAGTTATTGTTGCAGAGCACCTTAAAAAGTGTATCCTGGCAAGTTGTTTCCTTGACAACCAAGCAGACTTTTCACTTTCTTTCACTTAAGTATTATCGCATCCCTTTTTCTGCTTCTCTCTGTCTCTTTCTCTCTCCCTCCCTCCCTCTCTCTCAGTTTGTGTTTCTCTACCTCTCTCTGCCTCTTTGTATTCTTGGTACATCATAAAGCCGAGCAGTATGTGTGCCCGCTGAACACACTGTATGAACGAAGACTGTAAATCACAGGCTGAGGTCAAAGAAAGAGTATACATATTGTTTGTTTGGGATTGGCCAGGCTTCAAGAGGATGAAAATGAAATAAAAAACCTACCTCAACAAGGCAGATTGTTCTTTACTTAGAAGAACGAAGGGTGACAGTCTCTCTGCACAGACTGCAAACTTGAGCAGAATGAGTTTAGTCTTTGAAGGACTGGGAAAATGGCTGGGGACAGAAAGAAGGGGGACCAGGTAGAAAAAAGAGGGAGAGTCAAGGTAGAAAATATCTTATCAGCAGCTTTGTTTTTTTGCATCGTGGGACTAAGAACAATAGTGGGTAGCAGATGCTTTCCCAGACATTACAGTGTCTCCTCAGAAATTGGAGTTTCTGGGCTGGGGATTTATTAGCTTGGGACTAGGGATAGGGACTTGGCTTTCCTCAGTTTAACCTGGGTCTTTCCAAGCTGAGGCATTTGTTCTTCACAAACGATCACACATCTGTGTCTTGTTGCCAGTCCCGGATATTTGTTCAATTTCCTCAATCCTCCATCATGTTTGTTTAATCCCACATATTTTCAAAAGGAGAAAATGTCATATCTCAGTTCAATTCCTCCTTCAGAAACTGAACATAATAAAGCATGTACCTTGGATGCTCCTGTAGCCAAGACTTTTAGATTCTTGCTTTAAATCTGATGTCTAGGAAACAAATGAGTTCAGTGTCTGTCATACAGGATTTAATAACTCAGTGTTTAATTCTGTCACCTCACTACCTCTGTGGTATAGAATAGTTTGTTAGTATCTCTGAAATGAGCATTATCATCTGAGTACATTATGACTTTAGACCACTGTGTTTGCAGTGAAAAACAGATATTGATTATTTCATGTGGTTTTGGTGTGCTTTGTGTGTACAAAATTAAGGGAAACAGCTGAGGAGACAGCTCAGTCACTAGAGTGCTTGCCCAAGTACATTTCTTGCCATGCAAAGAGTAGGAACTGAGTTTGGTCACCAGAATCCACATTACCACATCAAAAAATCTAGTCATAGTGTCATGTGTTTGTAATCCAAGGGAAGGTGGGGAGTTGGGGACAGGCAGGTCCCTGTTTTTGCTGACTAACTGACTTAGCTTTCTTATTGACTTCCAGGTCAATGTCACACTCTGTCTCAAGAAAAAAGAAAGTTGATAATGCCTGGGAATGACAACTATGGTTGTTGGTCTTCACATGTATGCAAACACTTACAAGTGTACCTGCACATATATTAACACTCACATATCAACAAACACACATATATACACAGCAATAAAATAAGGGTAGTGAAAACTTTGATAGTAGTAGCATTAGAAATCATAAATTCAGTGATTTTTGTAAAACATCCTTTGATGTGGTTACTATTTTCTGATTTCAGTATGAGGATATCTTATATTTTTGTATTTTCAAAAATATTATTTAAACTGGGCATGGTGGCGCACACCTTTAATCCCAGCACTTGGGAGGCAGAGGCTGGCGGATCTTTGTGAGTTCAAGGCCAGCCTGGTCTGCATAGTGATTTCCAGGACAGCTGGGGCTACAGGGAGACCCTGTCTCAAAAAGATAAAAAATTATTTAATTCTCACATAATTAGCAGAAGCATTTCATTATAACAACATTGACATAGTCAATAACAGTTTCCAGAGCAAAGATACATCTCTTTTAAAACTGGCTATTAATTTTTAGTTTCACAGTGTTGAATTAATATAGTGATACAGTAGTGTACTCAGTATAAACCCTATAAGACATAAAATTGAATGATGTTTTAACCTTTAAAAAGATCTCCATTTCTTTTTAAAATATACTGTTTCATATGGAAAAGATCTATTTTAATGTAACTAACACTTAGATGTTTGCACATGTGTCACTAGCCTCTCTATATATGATTATTACTACTCACAGTCAGTTGCTTTCTGAGACCCTTGGAACCTGACCATGGATATAAAATCCTCAGGTATATTTCAATGGTAATGTTTTCAACATCTACTAATTAACATAAAGCAATTTTTATGCTTCTTATGCAAATATAACATGTTTTTTTTTAAATTTGTTGATTTTTTGTGTGTATTTCATACAGAACATCCCAAACATTCATCTTTATACCGCATTCCAAATGGCATAGCCTCCCCCTACTATTGAAGCCCATATACTCTGTTGTTCCTATTACTGCACGCTGTGTTGTCAGTGCTCCTATCCATTCTCCAGTGCTAGTCCATCTGCTGAGTCTAGTAAATCTATCTAGACTTCTTATTTTAGAATGATCAGCTCTTCCTCATTTAGCAGCAGTCAGTTACCAAGTTTCCTTTAGATAAGATTGGGGTCTACTTTTCATTTTCTCAGTTCTATTCTGGGTTACTGTCTGGAGTCCCTTGGGCCACCTTGTCCAACAACTCAAAGGAAGGCATCTCCTGTCTGGCATTGTTTCTTGCTATGTACCCATTAGCTATACCCATGGACTCTTAAAGAATTGTACTGATCACTTTAATCTTTTGTGATACTTTCCTTTTGGGTGTTTAAGACCATACAGTTGGCCAAGATTAACTAATTTGTTTTTATTCTTAAGATTGTTTGAGGATCTTTTCCTTTGGGGTCACATGGGCTTTGGAGGAGCCCTTGGGTCCTTTCTTTTACCAGTTCCATCTATGTGAAGATAAGTCAAAGGTCCTTCTTGACTGTGACTGTCTTCACTTGGAATCATGGAGGAAATGATTCCTCTGTGTTGACCCTCCTCTTTGTAGACTGGATACCGGCTCAAGTCCATCTGATGGGGTTTCCATGGCCTCCATGATCAAGAGGACAAGTGACTCACCACAGTTACAGTACATTTTGAGAGATGCTACATAGTCCCCTGGAACTTAGTTGATCTTGGAAGGCAAGGAGCAAAAACTGTCCTTTAAGCCCCTCTGACCAGATTAGTATAGGCCTCAAAGTATGGCTGTTAAACATCAAATAAGGTTAGTTCTACCGGTCTGGTACTTTTAATTACTGTGAACTACATAAAGCTTGGCCAAAAACCAAACATTCTCAAAAAAACCTTGACTAGATGTATATTATGTTCCTTGATCGAGTTGTATGCATAATTCGTCAGTAGGTTGTTGAACTAATATGGTTCCTTCTCATTTTTTTTAAAACTAGCTAGGCATTATTTACCCTCCTATTTCCTAATCCTTCCCCAGTGGTTTCTCTTTTTCCAATTTCACCCTTAATAATACCCTTCTCCTCTGGACCCTCCACTCTTAAGTTCCTTCTTTCCCTTTATTCTGAAGGTTCCTGTTTTTAACCCTTCCTCCCCCTCCCTTTAAAATAACCCCATTTTATCCATATCTCCCTCATTAACACCTGCCTCTTACTGTTCTCTTTTAGACTCTTTTCCTTTAAGTCCCTGGTTCCTTTTCGTTATCCTGGTTCCTGAAGTTATGTCTCAATACATACTCACTTATAAGAATTTGGTGCTAGGATTCACATATTAGGGAGAACGTATGTTGTTTGTTTTCCTGAGTCTCTGTCACTTCACTTAGTATAACTTTTTCTAGTTCCATCCATTTACCTGAAAATTTCATGATTTCATCTTTCTTTACCAATGAGTAAAACTCCATCATATAAATGAACCGTTTTCATTATCCACTCATCAGTTGATGGACTTAGATTGTTTCCATCTCTTTGCTATTATGAAAAGAGGAGTAACTAACATGGATGTACAAGTGTCTGTGCAATAAGATGAGTTCCTTGGGTATATGCCAAGGAGTGATATAACTGGGTCAAATGGTAAGTTCATTTTTAGTTTCTTAAGGGTTCTCCACACTGCTTTCCATAGGGATTGAACAAGTTTACAATCCCATCAGCAATGGATGAATGTTCCCATTTCCCACATCCTCTCCAACATTTGGTATCATTTGTTCTCTTGATGTCTGAGTGAGGTAAGATGAAATCTTAAAGTGGCTTTAACTTGCCTTTCCCTAATTACTAATGATGTTGAACACATTTTAAGATACTTCTTAGCCATCTTTATTTCTTCTTTTGAGTACTCTCTATTCAGCTTCTTAGAACATCTTTTAATTGGGTTACTTCTTCCTTGATTCTTTGTTGTTTGAGTTCATTATATATTCTGGGTGTTATACCTCGGTCAGAGGTGTTGCTGGTGGTTTTCCTCCACTCTGTGGATTTTCTCTTACCTTCCTTGGTTGCTGCCTTTGATGTACAGAAGCTTTTCAGTTTAATATATTCCCACATGTTGATTATTGACCTTGTTTCCTGAGCAATTGATGTCCAGTGTAGAAAATCCTTTCCTACATCCATATCTTGTAGGTTATTGCCAATGTTTTCTTCTAACTCTTTCAGAGTTGCAGGCTTCACGATGAGGTTTTGATGTATTTGGAGTTGACTTTTGTGCAAGGTGAAGAATAGCAGTTTAGCTTCATTCTTCTACAGTTGGAGATCGAGCTTTACCTGCAGTGTTTGCCGAACATGCTGTCTTTCCTCCAGTGAAAGTTTTTATCACCTTTGTCAAATATCAGATGGCTGAAATTGCATGTACTCAGATTTGTGTCTTCAGATTTGTTCCATATATCTACATGTCTATTTTTCTGCCAGTACCATTTTGTTTTTATGACTATGGCTCTGTCATACAGGTTAAAAGCTGGTATAGTAATCCCTGCAGCTTTGCTCTTAGTGCTCAGGGTTGCTTTGGCTATCCCAGGTCTTTTGTGATTCCATATGCATCTTAGGATTTTTTTTCCAATTCTGTGAAGAATGTCTTGGGGATTTTCAGTGGCATTGCATTGACTGTATAAATGGCTTTTGGTAGAATCGTATCTTTCACTATATTAACACTTCCAATCCATGAGCATGTGTTGTTCTTCCAACTTATGGTGTTTTCCTCAATATCTTTCTTTAAATATTAAAATTTTCATTGTTAAGGTCTTAGATGTCTTTGGTCAGATTTATTCATACATATATATATATATATATGTATGTATTTGAGGCTATTGTAAAAGGGAATGTTTCATTGTATTCTTCATTTGATTGCTTTTTATCGGTATATAGAAAGGCTACAGATTTTTGTAGATTAATTTTGTAACCTGTCACTTTACTGAAAGTGTTAATCATTTCTAGGAGTTTTCTTGTAGAATTTTTGGCATCTCTTAGATATAATATCATATTTTTTGCAAAAAGGGATAATTTAATCTCTTCTTTTCCAATTAGTACTCCTTTAATTTCTTTGTCTTGTCTTATTGCTCTTTCAAGCTTTCCAAGAACTATGTTAAAAAGGAGTGAAGATAGTGGACATCCTTGTCTGGTTCTCCATTTTAATGGGAGTGGTTCCAGTTTTTCTCCATTTAGAATGATGTTGGCTGTGGGTTTGTGGTATAAGGCTTTAACTATGTTGAGATATGTTCCCTCTCTAGTCCAATTCCCACTTGGACTTTGAACATAAATGCATGTTGAATTTTGTCAAAGACCTTCCCTGCATCTATTGAGATGACCATGTGGTTCTTGTCTTTGAGTCCATTTCTATTGTTTATGATGTTTATTGACTTACATATATTGAACCATCCCTGCATCTCTGGAATAAAGCTGACTTGATCATAGTGGATAATCTTTGTGATGTGTGTCTGTATGCGGTTTGTTAGTATTTTGTCGAATATTTGTGCCTGTATGTTCATTAAGGATATGGGTTCATCATTGTGCTTTTGTTGTATCTTTACCTTGTTTTTTTATTAGAGTGATGCTTGTTTCATAGAAGGAATTTGGAAGTTCTCCCTCCATTTCTATCTTTTCAAATAAATTAAGTTGCATTGGATATAGATTTTCTTAAATGTCTGGTAGAATTCTGCTGTAAATCCATCTGGTCCTGGGCTTTTTTCAGTCAGGAGGTTTTGTATTGCTGTTTCAATTTCCTTATGTGTTATGAGTCTGTTTAAGCTGTTGATCTCTTCTTGGTTTAGTTTGGTGGTCCCCTTGCTTTTTGATACCTGTGCATCTCTTTTAGGTTTCAAATTTAATAGGGTATAGGCTTTTAAAGTATTCCCTTATAATGTTCTGGATCTTTTTGTTGTCTGTGTGATGTTTTCCATTTCATCTCTGATTTTGTTGATTTGGAATTGCTGTTTCTTTCTTTTGGTTAACTGGGCTAGGGGCCTGTCAATCTTGTTTATCTTTTCAAAGAACCAACTCTTGGATTTGTTTCTCTGTTTCTACTTCATTAATTTCTGCTCTGATTTTTGTTATTTATTCTTGTTTGCTGGGTTTGAGTTTGGTTTATTGTTGCTTTTCAAATGTCTTGAGCTGCGATGTTAAGTCAATTATTTGTTTTCTTTCTGATTGTTTAGTGTAGGCTCTTACAGCTATAAACTTCCATCTAAGGACTGATTTCAATGTGTCCCAGGGATTTTTTTTGTGTTGTATTGTCCTTTTCATTTTGTTCCAGGAATACTTTTCTTTATTTCTTAATTTCTCCTTTGGCCCACTGTGGATTTTTTAATCTTCATGTATTCATTAGTGTTTATTCTGATGCTGATTTTAAGCTTTATTGCATTGTGCTCTGATAGAATGCATGGAATTATTTCGATCTGGTATTTGTTGAGGCTTGTCAGAATGAAGTGGCTCTCTCTATCTTTTCTGATTAGTATTAGTTTGAAACCTATTTTGTCAGATATTAGAATTGCAACTCCTGTTTTTTTCTTAGTATCATTCGTTTGGAATATTTTCTTCCATCCTTTCATCTTATGGTAGCGCCTGTCCTTGAAAGTGAGATGGGTTTCTTGCAGACAACAAAAGATAGGTTTTGTTTCTTAATCCATTCAACTAGTCTATGTCTTTTGACTGGGGAGTTAAGTCCATTGATATTTAAAGTTTTAATGAAAGATGTGTATTGATTATTGTCATTTTCATTTTTGTTTGCATTCTTGGTGTAGCTGTGGGTTTCCACAGTTATAACTTCATCAAGTTTCTTTCTGTTGCCCCTTGGGTATAGTCACTCCCTTCTTCAGCTCTTTGTGTTTCTTCAAGAACTCTCTGAAGGGCTAGTTTCATGGACATAAATTCTTTTAACATATTTATGTCATGAATGTTTTTCCTTTCCCCTTTGACTATAATAGACATTTTGGCTGGGTAAAGTTATCTGGGTTGGCATCTGTTGTCATTTAGAACTGGAAATACTTTGGTCCAGTCTCTCTTCTGGCTTTCACAGTTTGCACTTAAAAGTCAGCCATAATTCTGATGGGTTTTCCTTCATATGTGACTTCATATGCAGCTTTCTGTATTCTCTCTTTGTTCTTTATGTTTAATGTTTTTACTATGATGTGCTGTGGAGAGTTTCTTTTCTTGTCCTGTCTATTTGGTGTTCTATGTGCTCCTTCTATTTGTATGGCATGTCTGCCCTTAATTCTGGGAAATTTTCTTCACAATCCTGTTGAAGATCTGGTCCATACTGTTATCTTGAGATTCTTCTCCTTCCTCTATGCCCATGATGCATAAGTTTGGTCTTTTTATGGTGTCACACAATTCCTGATTATTCCATTTTTGTTTTCTTAAACTTTTCATAATCTTTGTTTCAGGGGTCTAATTTGTCCACTTTATCTTTCAGTCTTGATAATCTGTTTTACATTTCATTCATCCTATTGATGAGGCTTTTTCCTGTTTGTAATTGTTCTTTTGAGTTCCATGTCCTGTGTTTTCTATAGGTGATTCTCATTGTACAGGAATATTAGTACTTGGTGGGGATATATTATTTGGCTTTTTCATGTTATAATTTTTTCCCTGTGACTTTGACATGTTGATTTCTTTTGTAGTTTCTGATTCTTGTGTGAGTCAAGCCTTCCTTTGTTGATTTTAGGTCTGAACTTTAAGGGAATTTGTGGTTTACTTGTTGGGCATGAAAATCTGGTTGTTCTATGCTTCAGGTTCTCTCCTTTGATTTTATATTGGGGGGCTAGATGGCTTTCATCCTGCTGCTCAGGAGTTCCCATAGAGGTCCAAGTCGGATGAGGAGCAGAAGCTTTCAGAATTTCTCCTAAGGTCTGCATCCCTCCATGAAAGATGCTAGCCTCAGGAAATAGGAGGCTGGGCTGGACTATGTGAAACACCTGTCTCAGGCATGAAAGATGAGGTGGGACAGGAACAGGCCCCTAGGGCTCCCAGGGTCTAGATCAAGTAATTAGGTCGGTCTGGGTCCAAAGGATCAGGAAGCAGTGGGGAGTCTGGGCCAAGATGGCGTCCAGAGGTCTGGGGTGCCAAGAGATGAGATGGCCCAGTGCCCTACACTAGGAAGAGAGGTGGGGTGGGGGAGCTGGGGGATGAACGTGGATGTGGGATTCAAGGTACAGTGGGCTTGGCCAAACTCATCCAGGAAAGAAGGTGGCCCCAGCAAGGACATTGTATATTTGCTTTTCTTTGGGGATGAGTGAGTAAGTTACTTTCACTTCTGATTTCCCAGAGACTTCATGATGGAGTATTACTTGTGAGATAAAATAAACACTTTCTTCTTCATGTTGCTTTTAGTCATGATATTTATCACAGCAACTAAAACTAAACTAGAAATCAAACTCTCCTATCCTAGCCTCACTTGCACATTGAAAATACCTCAAGCACTTGATGTAAATTTCTATTTCTGAAGACACCACATACTTAAATGATAGGATATTGAGAAATGAAGCTGGTAGTGACCTGGAAGCTTCCTCCCTGCTGAAAGGTGCTTTACAGGACACCAGGGGAGAAAAGCCACCAAAAGTCTTACCCAACTGTGAGCCCTGAAAACTAGAGTAATAACCAGCCTGGAAGATACACCCATTCAGGCAATGGTGACATGGATATAACAAGGCTTATCATCCACTCTCTGATTGGATTTAAGGCCTGCTGCACAGGATGTAACTCATGCCTTGTACTATATAAATCTGTGACTGGAGACGTCATAGGCCCAAAGGGAGAAATTAATATTATTTTGCTAAATGGACATTGTATCGAACTGCCTATGTTTGATTATGATGTGTTTTCCAATTATATAAACTAAGTGGGATCCCATGGGCATTTAAATGAGGCTGCTTTGCTAGAAATTCTCTACAGGGCCCACTTGCTCCTTGTGCTGGATAGCTTTAGTTGTCAACTTGATACACCGGGGCAGAGGGAGCATATATTGGAGAATTGCCTCCATTGGACTGACCTCTTTCCATATCTGTGGGATATTTTCTTGATTGTTAATTGTTGTGGGGGGCACATTCCACTGGAGGGGGCAGCCAATGCTGAGCAGATTGTCCTATTTTGTATAAGAAAGCAGGTTGAGCAGGGACGAGGGAAGCAAGCCTGTAAGCACAGATCCACCATGGCCTGTGCTTCATTTCTTGCCTCCAGGTTCCGGCAGTGTTCCTACGTTGGGCTCCCTCAGTGATGTACTATGATCTGGGAGACGTAAACCAAATAAAGCCTTTACTTGCCAAGTTGGTATTGGTCTGAAAGTTTTGTCATGGCAATTGAAAGCAAACTAGAACAATGCTTATGTTGTCAGCGTGCTGATGAGAAGATTCAGTTGGTGATACTGTGAGCATTGTCCTTTTTGCCCAAGATTTTTTGGCTATCCGAGATCTTTTGTGCTTCCATACAAAACTATGGATTATTGTTTCTAGCTCTATGAATAATGTCATGGTATTTTCTTTGGCATTGCATTGAATCTATAAACTGCTTTTGGTAGATGATCAGTTTTCATAATATTAATTCTACACACCATGAGCACAGTAGATCTTTCTCTAAGTTCCTTCCCCTAACTCTTTCTTTAAATATTTAAACTTTTCATTTTAGAGATCTTTAAGGTCTTTGGTTAGGTTTATTCCCAAATATTTTATGTTTTTTGAGGTTATTGTGAATGGGTGGGTTTCCTGAATGCTTTTTTGGTTACTTCTTACTGGTATTATAGAAAGTCTACTGATCTGATTTTTAAAGTTGATTTTGTAACCTGCCACCTTACTGTAAGTATTAATCATTTCTAACAACATTCTGTTGGGATTTTTTGGACCTCTTATATATACTATCTTATTATCTGAAAATAGTGATAATTTGACCTCTTCTTTTCCAATTACTACTCCTTTAATTTTCTTGTTTTATTGATCTCACAAGACTTTTAAGCACTGTATTAAAAAGGAGTAGGGATGATGGACAGCCTTGTCGGGCTCCTGATTTTAATGGGAATGTTTCCAATTTTTCTCCACGTAGAATGATGTTGGCTGTAGGCTTGTTGTACATAGCCTTCATTATTTTGATATGTTCCAGTTAGTCCAATTTCCTTTAGAACTTTTGTCATGAATGCATGTTGGATTTTCTCAAAGGCCTTTTATGTGTCCATTGAGATGATCATGTACATGTGACTTCAGTCTTTAAGTCTATACAATTTAATACGTTTCCTGACTTATGTACATTAAACCATCTATGCATTTCTGGAGTAAAGCTGACCTAGTCATGGCAGATAATCTCTTTGATGTGTGTCCATATGCAATTTGTATTTTGTTGAGAATTTTTGTAACTGTGTTCATTAATGATGTATGCCAATATTTTTCTGTTTTGTTTTGTCTTTACCTGGTGTTAGTAATACAGTAATAGTGACATCACAGATGGAGTTTGGAGCTCTCCCTCTGTTTCAAATACAGTTCCATGACCCGATTCCAGACAGTTTCATAGGACGTCTTAGTGAACAGATGCCCTCTGAGTTTGGGCCCACTCCTAGAACCTAATTTAAGAGTCAAGCTGTTTTATTTAGGCAACGGTAATGCTTCATACAGGGTCTAGTGTTGAGCAAGGCCACTGATGTCTTTTCTTCCCTCACAGCCTTCATAGCACCTACATAGCTGGCATACAGGGAAAGAGAATCCCTGGTTAGTAGAGGTTGATATCTCTATGTCCTAAATCAAAACTGTCTTTATCAATAGGATATCATTATATATTTGTGGTGGCCAACAAAGAACAATGCCTATAGCCTGTGTTGCTATAGATGTGTCTGGAGCCTCCCTAACGAATAACTCATAGGGAAATACACTGGAGCATGATTGACCTCCCAGGAGCCACACCATTAAAGAAAACTGACTATTCCTCCCCCAGAAATCATCAACTTTCAATAGTTTCTCATTTGGCGGTGGGGCTCATGAATCCCTTTCCACTCCATGCTTGAATATTGACTGGCTAGATCTGTGCAGATTTTATACAGCTAAAAACAGCTGTTGTGATTTCATGAGTATGGAGGTTCTGTTGTATCCAAAATGCTTTTTTATTCCAGTCTTCCATGACCTCTGGCTATTACAAACTTTCTAATCCCTCTTTTGTGATGGTCTCTGAACCTTTAAGGTGTGTGATAAAGTTGCTTCATTTGTAGCTGAGAATGCTATAGACACTTATTTTCTGCATTTTACCTACTTGTGAGTTTTTGCATTGATATGTTCTGTGTGCTACACTAATCTGTGGATATAGAGGCCTGAATTCAGAGGTCACTGATTAAGAATATGGATAACTTTCTGCTCAGCACCATATATAGCACTTTCTAGTACTATGAAAGTTAGCAGGTGGGGCAGAAGCTTCCTAGTTAATACCAACTTGATTTCTCCACTTCCTGTGACCAAAGTGTGTATTGCCTTGAGATATAGAATTTTTCCATTTAGTTCTGGTGGGCAATTGAACAATTACAATAATCTACATTGTTTGAGGGATCTCTGAAACACCCCTGGCCAATAACCCAAGGAGAAATATTCCATAACCAGCATGGGTTTTTCTATTTGGCAACCTTTGCGTAAGGTTCAATTAAACGTGTGTGTTTGTGTGTGTGTGTGTGTTTCTATAAATCTCATAAAGTAGTGAGTTTCTGTGTGTCTCTCTTCCCTTGTGGGTCATTGGCCAGTGATCCATGAGGACAAAGGGAACAGAGGCTGTTAGCAGGGTCAGGACAACCATGAGTATGATGGAAAAATCCTTCTGGGAGATAGCTACAGTGAGACAACTCGTTTATTCAGGGTGTCTGGGGAAAATATAGGTGAAGGCGGCAGTCAAATGTTCACATGATAGGTGTTCATAGTATGCTTTATTTGCATGTGGCAAGGGGACCCTATCATGTAGAAAGGGAAGGTGGGATTGACTGGCTGTAGTGCATTGCCTAATCATCATACAGAAAAAACAGGGGCAGCTTTCACAGGGAACTATGTCAAAGGTCATGTTCCAAATAAGGTCAGGCATCTGTGGTTGGAGACACTTTCCAAATAAGGTCAGGCAGAGAGTAGGAAGCCCCTGCTAAGATATGGTGGACTGTGACCTTCATGGCGGGTCCCTGCAACATCTCCCCCCTGTTTTGTTTTATAATGGAGAGGTGTCATCACAAGCTTTAAGAACCAATTTATCTATATCAGGAGCATTCATAGTCTGATAATGGACCATGACCTGATTGGTAGCAATTTTAGCATTGGTGGCAATTTGTCATCCAAGACATTGTATAAGGCAGGGAGCAAGCATCAGGATAACAAATAGCATAATCAGGGGGCTATTGATATTGTAACATTCCCCCCTCTGAAGAGGTAACCCTGAAATCTGGTTTTTGGCCTTTGGGACAGAGTACTTTGCTAAAAGTCCCAAGGACATTTTGACTTTTAGCCAAGAAAGAAACTGGCTATTTTTCTTTGGGGTCTTTTTACTCTAGCTGTCTAGCCAATATCTATCTCCTGTTCTTATCATATCACCCTCTGAAGATGCTTACCCAAAATGTCAATAGGCAATTGGGACACAGACCACTCTGGCTTCTTCCATGCTGAACAGGGATGCAGGGTGAGGCAATTGGGGTACCCCTTTCAGTGAGTCTCTCTAAAAGATTCCCAAATTGCGTAACTCTTAACTAAAGGAGAAAAAGAAGGTGCTTGACTGGTGCCTAGGAGAGGTGAAGGAAAAGTAAAGGTAAGAGTAGTTAGTATTACAATTTCTAGGCAGGGAATCAGAAAATGTCCAAATTAAAGTCCATTGGAATTTCTTGATTTGGGCTTCCAAAAGCATCCATCTACTGTGTTCTTCCTCATTTTGCTTTTGCCTGCCAAGCCTGCACTCATGATTGATGAACTCAGGATTTTTTGTCAGACACTTTGATAAATGCTGGAGGGGCTAGAATCAGCTCCCTCTTAAATGGCGTCTAGATAGGGAAAGAAAACAAATTCAGCCATCATTTTAGAACAATATTGGGTTGTCACCCTCAGCTGTAGGTGGGCACTACAGTATTGCAGACCAAGATCCAGAATCCTATACCTGAGTAGCACTGTACTATTAGTAACAAAATCATCAGTGAGAGACAGTTGTCAAAATAACATCTTATGAGAACTTAAGTTTAATGTCTGGGATGTGCAATCCCTTGAACTCTTAACAAAATATAACGATGACTTTAATCTTTGGTTATACTTTCCTTTTGGGTGTTTAAGGCCATACAGTTGGCCATTTGAGGATCTATTCCTCAGAGGTCACATGGGCCTGGGAGGAGCCCCTGACTCCTCAGGCTTTTCTTTTACCAGTTCCATATATGCAAAGATAAGTCAAGAGGTCCTACTTGACCTGGGCTTCACCTGGAAGCACGTAGGTAATGGTTCTTCTGTACTGACCCTCCTCTCTCCAGATTGGACACTGGTTCAAACTATCTTCTGGGGTCTCCACGGCCTTCCTGAACAAGAGGACAAGTGACTCACCATAGTTACAGGAACTTTTGAGAGATGCTCCATAGCTCCTGGAACTTGTTTGACCTTGGAGGGTAAGGAACAAAAATTTGTCCCTTTCAGTCCCTCTGACCAGATCAGTATAGGCCTTAAAGTCTCATTATTAAACTCCCAAGAAGGTTAGTTACACCAGTCTGGTACTTTTAATTACCATGTGCCATGTAGATAAAACTTGTGTAAAAACCAAACATTTAAAAATAAACCTTGGTGAGACATCCTTAAACTAGTGGACTAAACTGTGACCTTAGAAATTTTAAGAGTATTTATATATTATCTTTGTCTCATCCTTGTTATATCATAACAACCTTACATAGACCTTCATCACTTGCTTAGGCTTTCTCATTTTTCTGTCAATTCTGGAAGTATCCAGTCATCATAATTTTTATACATAACTCCTTCTTAAAAATGTCTCCATTCTCATATTCTTCTAACACCTTTTAACCTTCTATTTTCTTTCTTAATAACCAAGAGACATAATAATGGTAACAAATTTTACACCTGTTCTGAGAATTCTTTTCCTGGGGATACTAAGTAATATTTTCCCCCTTTTTAGGCTGTAGTATCAAACCAATGTTTGATTACTTTAAAGTTTTTTCTGGGTAACCAATAAATTTACTGAGCTTAGTTATAGAGATGACTGAATGGTTGCTGAGGTGTATGACTGACCTGAGAGTATGTACACAGGAAAGCCTTAACCCAGCATGGATCAAGCCTTTTTTTTCTAGCCTTCCCCAGATAATATACTTTAGTTCTCCCAGAACCCAGGAGAACATATGTGATTAGGGCCGAAGTACATACATTTGGCTGGGAAGAGCAGCTGGATACTCATGTGAGGGTCTAATGACCCTGTTTATCTTTCCTCCTTTAGTTAAAGAAAGTGATAGTCAAGTCAAAAACTCCAATTGCGATGATCTTTTGCTAGTGGACACAGCTGAAGTCATGAAGATGGTAGTTTTTTGACTCAGAAGAAAGTAGTGTGTAGCATCATCTTATTAAAAGAAAATGGAATCTAAATTATATGCATAAGATAATGTAATAACTTAATATTACCCATGTACATATTGTGTTTTATAAGTTTTTAGGTAAATCTTTTACCTTATGTAGTTTAGTGAGTGGTCTATGAAAACCTTGCTTTAGGTGGAAAAAAGCAATTGGTACATAGTTAAACATTATCGAATTGATGTTTACAACCTCCAGCATAATCAATTAAGGAAAACTGTGCCAT
>NW_008338110.1:176078-187555 GCF_000622305.1 Nannospalax galili
CCCCTTTAGTTAAAGAAAGTGATTCTCAAGTCAAAAACTCCAATTGCGATGATCTTTTGTAGTGGACACAGCTGAAGTCATGAAGATAGTAGTTTTTTGACTCAGAAGAAAGTAGTGTGTAGCATCGTTTTATTAAAAGAACATGGAATCTAAATTATACAATAAAATAAGGTAGCAAGTTAATATTACCCGTGTACACAGTATGCTCTATACATTTTCTGGTAAATATTATAGAAAATACAAAATAGTTAAAAATCTTTTTTTACCTTATGTAGTTTAGAGAGTGGTCTACCAATACCTTGCTTTAGGTAGAAAGAAGCAATTGGTACATAGTTAGACATTATCAAATTAATGTTTACAACCTCCAGCATAATCAGTTTAAGAAAAATGTCATGCTTTAGTTACTGACAGAAATTTTAGGCAGAAGATTCTCTCTCTCTCTTAAAAAAAAACTATCCTGTTGGTTTTTTTTAAGTAGTTAAATTTATCTTTGTATTTACCATACATTTTACATTATTTTGTGGTAGTGACTTTACTCAGTATTGTGACCAAATACAGAATCCCATTAACTACTTTTACTATAGACAGTAATAACATCTGTTGAAATTAATTTACACCTTAGCTGTTTTCAATTGTACGGTGCCTTTACTTAAGCTGTTTTGTGTTTTCCTTTTACTTGTCACAGTGTCAGGGGGCCAGTATGAACCTGGAAAAGAGTCTTGGAGAACATATCTTGAAATAATAGGCTTGAGTCTGAAGTTGGAGGGCCAATCTCAACTCAAGAGTCAGCATTTCAGAGAGCTCAAACAGCACGTGACAATTTACCAATATAATTAATATAAAAAGACATTTGTTTTTCTTTAGCCTAAAAGTTTTGAATTGTTTATCCATAGTTTACTTTTAAACTAAGGCAAGACTGTTAACTCGCATGGTGAATACTTTGATGAGGGCTGTCACTCTGGATTGGAAAAAACATTTTATAATTTATTATACATAATCTTCGATTAGGTACCCATGACAGAAAACAATGGTACCTAAAAAAATTTGCAAAGAGACAATATCATAGTACTCTTTTCCTTAGTCTGTTTATGACATTCTAAGTAGAAAGTAACCAGGGAATAATGTGGGAAGGACAAAAGCAAGCGAACAGCAACTGAGCATCAGAGAGGGAAATAACTATTCCAGAGAAAAACAAGCTTAGAATCACATGTAGAAAAGGAGAGTGATTAAGACCAGTGGAGCCTGCATCTTATGCCTCCCATCCAAGTAGGCTATCCCTTTTTACCTCCCATTGGTGTAATTATGTGTTGGTAACAGCTTGTATCTTTGTATGGTTTTGCATGAGCTTTTTAGGTCTAGCCATCACAAAGTGTCAGCTCTCTTTGTACGTCGATAGTCTTGAAGGAATATGGCGAGAAAAAGTTAGGTTTCTTTAGAAAGTGACAAATATTATGTAAAACAATAAGAATTTAAAATATATACTTTTAGAAATCAGCAAATACCATATAAAAAGACGTTAAAAATCCAAATAATTCCTTTAAAACTATTAGGTAAAAATGTTATGCAAACATGTTAAAACCTAAAAATAATTTCTTTTAAAAAAGTCTCTAAACATTTTAAACAATGTAAAAACTTAAAAGTCATCTTTAAAACCAGTACATATACCATAGAAGAAGTTAAAACTCAAAGTAATCCCCTTTAGAAACAGGAGAAAATCTAGACTTCCATTGTCGAGATCTGGCATTTCTTCCTTAGTCTGAAATAAAAATGTATTGCTTTTATATGATCTCATGAAGAATCCAAAACAAAAATAAATTGGCTAGTAGGATTTTTGGATATCACCATTTTGAATCATGCCATATGGTTGGATTAAGATGGTGGCAAGGTCTCACAGGTCACTGTCATCTTGAAAAGTCACTGCCCAAGATGGCAACCAAGTCATGTGACTGTACCCATATTGATGTCATCAACCAAGGTGGAGCAGGCCACATGTTTTCCTCCCTCTTGATGAGGTCAGCAGCCATGATGGTGACCAGGCCACATGGCCATGTTAGCAAGCACAGTCCCATGATAAAACAATCTCATCCCCCATCAGGATACAAGTGCTGTGGGATTCACATGTCTCACAGATTAAATGTAGATGGCAACCATTCTTACTTTTACAAAGCACCCCAGTTGTTAGACTTGAAAGTACTTTTAGATATCTATCTATCTATCTATCTATCTATCTATCTATCTATCTATCTATCTATCTGTCATCTATCTATCTATCATGGACCCCAAATAGCTCAAGTACAGCTCATGACTTTCCATGTGTACTGAGATTTAAAGTCCTAGGATCCAGTTAGGAAAGCAGCTGCCTCAGGACCATATGGCTGATGCACAGCTTGTTTGGTGCCCAATAGAGCCTAAGATTGAAATTTTAAGCCCCACTGTGTGAGAAAGTTTATGGAAAAAATGGCTTTTAAAACCATTTTTCTGTATTTCCATGGGGCAAGCCACCTTAAATTCTTTAAATACTCCACAGCCACCTGCCTCTTTAAATCTCTTGCTTTTGTTTGTTTGTTTTTTGTTACTGGGCTGTTTTAAATTCTTTAAATGCTCCATTAGTCACCCGGCCATTTTAGCCTAAGCCCGAATTCCCTGAGGCAAGATAACAAACGAATAAGGAAGCTTGTCTGTTATTTTACAAGCTGAATTCAGTGTGTGTGAAAAATCCCTACAAGATCATCAAAATAAAGAAGTTATTTGAGCTTTGGGTATCCTTTGTTTCTAGGGGTGTTGTCCAAGAGAGAAAAGGAAAGGGAGGTGAAACCCGAGTCCTAGTGAAATGTTTCTGAGACCCAGAGCTCACAGGGAATTCCTAATTACTCCAGAGCGCAAACCTAACCACAAATTTCAGGGAACCTGTGACCACTCCAGGGGATTTTAACTGGTTGTTGCATAACCAGGTTTTGCAGTAGAGAGATGTATAGATAGGAGGTCTTTTCCCATATCCAGGTGGGCATTCAGGGGTCTGTTCAGAGGGCTAGGAGCCTTCAGCTAACATCAGGGAGTGGCCCTGATCAGAAAGCCCCAATTGCCCTTTCATCTTTAATGGTCTTATGTGAAGACTCAGACAGGAAGTAAAAGGGGGTAAAGAAGGGCTGACCATTCTCAGGGTGGAATGGCCAAGGCAAAAATGCCACTACTGTAGAGGGGGTGCTCACAAACTCCATGTGTTCCAGGAGCCCCACGTTGGGCACCACCTGTGGGTCACTCTCCCTTTGTGGGCTGTTTGACCCTGTTCCACAAGGAAAAAAGAAGCAGAGGTGGCAAGCAGGGTCAGGATGGCCATGAGTATGATGGAAAAAGCCTTCCGGGAGTCAGCTTCAGTGAGACAGCTCGTTTATTCAGGGGGTTGTGGGAAAATATAGGGTGAAGACAGTGGCCAAAGCTTCGCCTGGTAGGTGTTCATAGTATGTTTATTTGCATGTGGCAGGGGGACCATATTATGTAGGAAGGGAAGGTGGGATTGACTGGCTGTAGTGCAATGCCTTATTATCATATGGGAAAATCGGGGGCAGCTTCTGCAGGGAACTATGTCAAAGGTCATGTTGCAAATAAGGCCAGGCATCTGTGCTTGGAGACAATTTCCAAATAAGGTCAGGTAGGGAGTAGGAAGACCCTGAAGAGAAAGGGAGTCCTCCATTCTGGACATGGTGGACTGTGATATTCATGGCAGTGTCCCCCAACAAGTTTCCATATACCTTTTATGAACATCCTTAGTGTTACCCTCCACATGCACCGAGTTACAATTAAAACCAGCAGGTCAAGATATACCCATGGGTGCAGTAGTGGTATTAATGGTATCAAAGTAACCAATCACTTTTGGTTGGCTTTAAGGCCTACTCAGGAGGAAATGTAGGTCTGGTGCTATAAATTTGTCCAAAGATCCATTATTGGAGAGCTCATAGGCCCCAGGGAGGAACCTACTGCTATTATATTGGTAAGTGACAAAGTATCAAAATGTCTACTTTCAATGTTGCAAATATGTGTATCTACACAGACGTGTTTTGCTGAAAAGTTATGTCTTTTCTTCATAGAGCAGAAAAAACAAATTTTTATTTGTCTTTCTATCTTTTTTAGAAAGCATTTCTATTTAGAATAAATAGCATTAATATATAATACATCCATACATATCAATTTCTCAATTGTTGGTTATCAACTCCTATACAACTCCTGTATAACTCCTATAACCTGCATGAAGAAATATTAAATTGCTATCAAAATATCTGTCTATTTTATTGCAAAGAGAATAGCTAGTAAAATTGAGGGGTATGTGTCTGTCAAGACTCCTGCAAATATTGTTCACTAAGTAACAGACTTTGATAAACTAATATTTTTCTTTCCATGATTATTTTTGCAATATTTTTATTTGAAAATTTACTTTTTACAACTGTTAAGTGCCCACATCACTGGCATTACTGTTTTGTAATTGTTATCCATTTCAAAAGAGTTTTCACCTTCCAATTTGAATATTTGTACTCAGTTCTTTAAATCCCCCATATTTAGCTCTTTGTCAGTAGCTACTATCATTATATGATAAAACATGATGAAAACTTAAACTCATTGAAAGAAAATTCTAATTTTACCAGAAAGCAAGATTTTCAAGATAAAAATTTTAATTTCTATGCATTTCTCAACATAAATTCCACCTAGATTCCATTAGTAAGATTAGACTTCTCCACAATCAGCCCCTGGATTTTTTTCAATGTACTCTTTCCTTAAGCTGTAAATCAAGGGAGAGAAGACTTGAGATCACAGTGTAAATAAATGAACCTCTAAATCTTGTTTAGTAGAATGTGACAGTGCAGAAACAAAGTACACACCAACACCTGTTCCATACAATAAGCAAATAACTTACAGGTGAGAGCCACAGGTGTCAAAGGTTTTATACTTGATTCCCGATGAAGGAATATAAGAGAATAGGATCCAAGAGATGGGGAAAAGTCCATATATGGTACCAAGAACATATTTGGCAATGCTGTTAGAGATGGGGTCACAAGAGGCAAGACTAAGGGCTTGAGAAGAATCACAGAAGAAATTGGAGATTTCTGCTTCCTTTAAGCAGGTGCTGTCCAAAGAATTCAAATTCTGTGCCTGGGAGTCCAAAAGATTTGCCAGAAAAAACTAAAATGGTGCAGAGGCAAGGGGTCATGAGTACTAGGTAATTCAGAGGGTGACAGATGCCTACAAATCGATCATGAACCATCACTGTTAGAAGCATGTCATCCACACATACAAAAATTGTAAAAAGAGACATCTGAATGAGGTAGCCCGCATAGGAGGTTTTTCTGCTGTGAGTTTGGTTGCTCACAATCATAACTGGAACAATAGTGGAGATGAAGCAGATGCCAGAAAATGACAGTTTTCAGGGGAAGAAGTGCATGGGGGTGTTGAAATGGGAGTCACAAGGATGATAATTAGATTCCCAAGAACTGCTTTAGGTACGTGGACAGGAATAGCCCAAAGAGGACAAGCTTTAGTTCTAAGTCCTCTGAGAGACTCATAATTTGGAAGTCATGGACATGTGTTAGATTGAATAATTGTGTATTGTTTGGACACTATTTGGAAAAAATCAGTGCGTATGAGGAAATACCCAAATAAGCTAGCATCAACATGTATCCAATAATATGAATATTTTAATTCAAGTATCTACCACCAAAGTATTCACATTTGACAGAATCCGGTACATCTACTACATTTCCTTTTTGTAAAAACTCAATGTGCTTAGACACTCTCATTGTTGCTTCCCTCATTCCTTCCATTTCTGCTTTCCGTACATTTGGCTGAATAATGTAGAAAGACCATGAACGTGAGAGATAAGAAATCCACAATCAAAATAAAATGAAGTCTACTATGTTAAAAATAAAGAAATGTATGTAATAGCTTTCCTTATTTTGAAATAATATTATGATATAATATAACTAAAAAGGATTATGTTCCTCATTTTACTATAAGACTTTGGAATGGATATAGTGACTAGCAATATTTTTTTCTTGTGTGGTTTTGTGTGTGTCTGTGTGTGTGTTTATATATATGTTAATGTGTATTTTTGCATGCATGTAAGGGGGACAGATTTCAATGTCTGGTGTCTTGCTCAATGGTTCTCTGCCACATTTTTTGAACCTGGAGTTTGCCAATTATTTAGGTTGAATGGACAATGACCTCCAGGGATCTGGCTATCTCAGGTCTTCATGTTTGTACAGAAGACACTTCGCAGGCTAAGCCATCTCCTGAGCTCAAATTACAATATACTCAACTGTGCAAGGTGCATTATCTGACACCTAAATTAAGGTTGATAATTCATAATTATTGAACACTCTGGGACTCTAGAGATTGCCGAGTGGTAAAGAGCACTGGCTTCTCTTGCAGGGGACCTGGGTTCAATTCCCAGCACCCACATGGTGGGTAACAACAGTCCTAAATCTAGTTCCAGGGGATCTGGAACCGTCTTATGACTTTTGTGGGCATTACAAGACACAGGTGCTTTTACATACATGCAAGGAATACCCTCAATACATAAAAAATTAAAAAATATTAAACTACTTTTTTCTTAAAAAGTGCATCACAATGTGTCAGGTGTTGCATAGGAGTTTAATAGCTTCATGACCTAATATTCATTTTTTGTGGATTTTTTTCTTCAGAAATTCTATAATAAATAAAACATATAGTTAACCGTGAACTTCAAAGTTTAATGAATATGTTTTAATTAAATGAACACCATCAATGACAGCAATGACCACAAATGTGACATTTGTCCATGTTGTTTTAATGGTGACAGCATGCATAATACCCACATAAGCTCAAACCTCACAAAATTCCAGCATAGAAGTGGGGAAGTGGGGAAGGGAGGAGGGAAGAAGGCCCAATCATACCTGTCCAACTATTGGCAATCAATAGCTGCTGGAAGAGGAAGAGTCCATTTTCTTTAGGACATGATGCTGGGTACGTTAACCAGGCTTCCATGGATGGGCCCACAGCACAGGGAATTTTTAAAAACAAATTTTACTTGATAGATCAAAATATATTGTATGAAATTCACAAAAAAATCAATAAAAATAAAAAAGAAATCTCAAACTACTACTACAACTTAGGAAATGTTTCTTGAAAAAAAGGAATAATTCCACCATTGTGAAAACACTGATATATTTATAAGTACAGATGTTAAAAGAAACTTGGATTAGAAATGTTATGGAATAAATAAGCATCAACATGCATAACAATCAAATGTGCCAACCAGAAATCAGAAAAAATAAACTTCAGTTTACAGGGTATTTTCCTACATGATGTGCAAACTAACCTTCTCATTCTATTTAGTAATAATAGCTACATCTTATTTTTCCTATTTAAGATGCAATTTACAATTAATTCCAAAGGGAGCAACCATTCTTTGTATAAATCTTACTCAATGTCATTGTCTCAACTAGAAATGATGTCTGATGACAATGCTGAGTGTCAGAGACACTAAAAAGCACTCGTAAGTCACAGAAACTCTAAGTAGCATACACAGAATTCAAAGTCGAATTGTCAGATTCTGGGTCCATTTCACTGCTTATTGTTTTTCAGATATCACAAAGTTTTAACTCAAGGTCCAGTAGTTGTCCACAGACATAACTCAGAAATATTTAAGACTGCAGTTCTCTGAGTAAGAATTAAGTCAAGATTGACCTATTGTTTCCTTTTGAGACCAAGTGGGATGATAACAAGCAAGAAGATTCTGTAGCTAGGTCCAAAGGGACCCATGCTGTATTATTGTTTCTCTATATTTTCTGTTATCTGTCCAGTGATTGCCATCTTGGCTCCAATAGCAGAAGAAACTGGTTACACTCACTGTTCAGTCCTGTAATTATGAGTAAATGGAAAAGGGGAAAATACAATGATGGTTAGGGTGGGGGATTTTTGTACCTTTCTTTAATCAGTTTCATTATTTTTAATAAGGAGTGAAATATATAGTGAAGATATCAACCTGAATGAGCCAAAACCCATTGCTTTAAAATACATTAATCAAACACATAAGAGAAAAGACAACATTTTTTAACAGACATCAACAGAAAACACTGGGCATGATGGAAAAATGGTCATTCAGGTTCGATTCAGTGACCTCAGGCAACAGGCAGCAGCATGGGTGCTTGTTTCCTCCCCAAGGTTCTTTCTACTTCTAAAACACATGCTAACATGGTGGGGATTTATTTATTTTTATTTTCTCGTGTTCTGGTTTGTTTCTTCATTGCTGTGACAAAATACTCTGACCACTACCAACTTGGGGAGGAAAGGGTTTATTTAGCTTACAACTCCCTGGTCACAGTTCATCTGAGAGCCCAAGGTAGAAACTCAGGGCAGGAACCTGGATGCAGGAGCTAGAGCACAGGCCATGGAGGAATGCTGCTTACTGGCTCACTCTCCTGGGCCCTGCTCAGCCTGCTTTCTTATGCAACATAGGCCCCCCTGCCCCGGGTGGCAGCACCCACAGTGCGTTGGGCCCTCCCACATCACTCATCAAGAAGATGCCCCTCAGACATGACAACAGGCCAGTCCAATAGAGGAAATTCTCCAATTAAGACTCCCTCAACCCAGGTGGAGGAAAGGGTTTAAGAGCCCAAAGTAGAAACTCAGAGCAGGAGCCTGGAGGCAGGAGCTAGAGCACAGGCCATGGAGGAATGCTGCTTACTGGCTTGCTCTCAACCTGCCCAGGGGTGGCACAGCCCACAATGGGCTGGGCCTTCCCATCCCAAGATATGATGTTAATATCACAACCTATGACAGTACAACCTTAAAAACCCCACAGTCCTTAAAAAATCCAAACACCTTAAAGTCCATAGTCTCTTTTAAAAGTAACATAGGCCCCCCTGGCCATAGGTGGCACCACCCACAGTGTGCTGGGCCCTCCCACATCATCAAGAAGATGCCCCTCAGACATAGCCACAGGCCGGTCCAATGGAGGAAATTCCCCAATTAAGGCTCCCTCAACCCAGGTGTGTCACGTTGACAACAAGAGCCATCCAGCACAGGGGATGTATGTGCTCATGTGCACACAGGCAGAGGCCAGAGGAGAACCTCTGGTGTCCTCCACTACTGCTCTCTGCCATATTACCTTAAGATGGGGTTTCTCACTGACCTGTGAGCTGGCCCTTTGGGATTGGCTATCTAGCTACTGAGCTCCTAGAATCTACTCCAGACCCTGGCCAGATCCATTCCACACTTACTGCTGTCCTTGGTCGTCATCCCATGGTCCTGACATCTCCAAAAGCTGGGGTCTCCACTGAAACTGAGGCTACACTTTCACCAAAGTAGCTCGAGGCTGGGCAATAGCAATTCACTCACGATCTTCTGAGCTCCAAAGGGTACTGGCAGCTCCACTGCTCTAACTCTGCAATCCACAGCACGATCAGCTTGTCTCGCAGACCCAGGTCAGCTCCATTCCACACTTACTCCTGTCCTTGGTGGTTGTCCCATGTTCCCATCATCTCCAAAAGCTGGGGTCTCCACTGAAACTGAGGCTAAACCTTAACCAATGGCCTCTTCTTACCTCTTTGGGTGCAAAGCCTCATTCTCTCCATGACCCCTTCAATCCTGGGGTCTTTGCTGCAACTGAAGACCTCTGTGTGCTGACCCTGAGGAAGTACCTGCCAGAAGGCTCCACCACAGTGATGCTGATCTCTTGTTACTTACAGCTGATTTTTCAGCCCCCCCCAAAAAAACAAAAAACTCAGCTGTTCTCTGTGACCCCTTCACGCATTCAGCACCAGAACCATGCAGGAGACTCTTACACATTACCAAGTCCTGCTTCCAGCTAGAGATGGAGGTTTGGGTCCCCTCTGTGTGCAGATCAAAGGTTTTCCTTCAGGTTCTGGCATCTTCTTTTTAAAAAAAATTATTTATCTAATAACCATATAATTAGAAGAGGCATTTCATTACAACAACACTGACATATTCAATAACAATTTCCAGAGCTAAGATGCATCTGTTTAAAGATTGACTCTTTCACAAGCAGGTGCAAGTTTCTAGGTTCACGGTTGAATTGTTACTGTTATACAGTATTGTACTCAGCATAAACCCTATATGACATAAAATTAAATGAAGTTTTAAACTTTAAAAAAGATCTGCATTTCATTATTAAAATAGAGTTTCATACAGAAAAATTCTTTTTTAATACAATTGACATTAAGATGCACATGTGTTTCTAATCTCTATATATGATTTTAGTTTTACATTTGAATTAATACTGTTATACAATATTGTACTCAGTATAAACCCTATATGACATCAAATTAAATGAGGTTTTAAACTTTCAAAAAGATCTGCATTTCATTATTAAAATACAGTTTCATACAGAAAAATTCTTTTTTAATACAATTGACATTAAGATGTTTGCACATGCATTTCTAATCTCTATATATCTGATTATTACTAGTCACTACTAGTCACAGCTGGTTACTTTCTGAGCTCCTTGGCATCTGAGCATGGATATAAAGTCATCAGGTAGATTTCAATGGTAATGTTTTCACATCTGCTAACTATTAAGAAGCAAATTTTTATGCTTTGAAGAATTATTTTTTTAAATAATAAAATGAAAAATGAAGTTAACAATAAAATTACTATGTATGTGATGGTTATACTTTTCACTATGTTTCATAATACACTGGTACTAATCAGGTTTGAGGAGAAAGAATGGGAGTTATTCTAAATGGTTATAGATTCCACTATGAAAGATGAGAACTTTCTAGAGATCAATGATAATGGTCACTTAACCGAAGTGCAAACTTATGAGTAGCTAGAATGTTAATGTTTATATATAAGTATATGTATTTGTGTGTACAGTCACTGCATATGAGCATGCATCAGAGAACAATTGACAGGCATCAGTTCTTTCCTTTTACAACCCAACAAGTCCCCTGTCCCTGTGCAAGTCATCATTCCCCTCCCCAAATCTTCTTCCATCTGTTTTCATGTCACATGTTTAGTTGTTTTGTGTATTTATTTATTTAATCATTTATTTATTTTACACCCACTTCCCAGGTAGCACCCTCCCATAGCCTCCCTCCCCCCACTAGAACCCTTATACTTTGATATCCCTGCTGCTGTCTGCTGTGTTGTTGCCCCCCCCCAGCCATTCCCCATTACTTGTCCTTCTGGTGCATCTAGTCAGCCTATCTAGAGGTCTTTGTTTTAGGAGGGTCCGCTGTTACTCATCTAGTGGTAATCAGCTGTTACTATTCCTTTGGATAAGATTGGGGTCTGCTGATCATTTTCCCAGTTCTATGCTGGGTTACTATCTGGGAATCTCTTTGGCCATCCTGGCCAACAACTCAAAAGAAGGTATCACCTGTCTGGCATTGTTGCTTGTTATGTAGTCTTTAGCTATACACATGAACTCTTAAAAATTTATACTGATCACTTTAATCTTTGGTTATACTTTCCTTTTGAGTTACTTC
>NW_008338110.1:187738-189231 GCF_000622305.1 Nannospalax galili
GGTTATACTTTCCTTTTGGGTGTTTAAGGCCATAGAGTTGGTCCAGATAAACCGATTTATTTTTACTCTTAAGGTAGTTTGAGGATCTGTTCCTCAGGGGTCAAATGGGCTTGGGAGGAGCCCCTGGCCCCTTTCTTTTACCAGTTCTGCCTATGTGAAGATAAGTCAAAGGTCCTGCTCGATCATGGTTGGCTTTGCTAGGAAGCATAGAGGAAATGATTCTTCTGTGTTGATCCTCCTGTTTATAGACTGGACATTGGTTCAAATCCATCTGGTGGGGTATCCTCAGCCTCCTTGATCAAGAGGACAGGTGACCCACCATCATTATAGGACATTTTGAGAGATGCTCATTGTCCCCTGGAACTAGTAGACCTAGGAGGGCAAGGAGCAAAAAGTGTCCTTTATGTCCCTCTGACCAAATTATTATAGGCTTCAAAGTATGTCTGGTAAATGCCCAAGGAGGTTAGTTCCACCATTCGGGTATTTTTAATTACTGTGTGTCATGTAGATAAATCTTGGATAAAGACAGAAGTTGTTCTCAGATAAACCTTACCTAGACATATATTTCTTGATCTGCTGTGTATAATTTGTCAGTAAGTTGTAGGAATAATATGGCTTCCTCTGGTTTTCAAAACTAGCTAGGAATTGTTTATCTTTTGCATTGTCTCACCCCTCCATCATGGTTTTACCACTTAAGGTGCACCCATTTTCCCCCTTTCTCCCTTACTAATACTCTTCTATGGTCCTACCTCTCTTGAGCTACTTTCCCTTTATGCCCTAGATTCCTTGTATAACCTTCCCTTCCCCTGCCCTTAAACTAACCCAATTTTTATCCATATCTCCCTTATGAAGGCCTGTTTCCTACTGTTCTTCTCTTTCAGGTTATTTCTTTTCCTTTACTTCCGTTTCCTTTACATTATCCTGGTTCCTGTAGTTATATCTGGTTGCATACTTATTTATCAGAATCTGGTTCTAGGATCCACATATGAGGGAGAACACATGTCAGTTTTTTTTTTTTCTGAGTCCGTGTTACTTCACTTAGTATAACAGTTTCTAGTTCCATCCATTTACCTGCAAATTTCATATTTTATCTTTCTTTACTGGTGAGTAAAACCCCATCTTATAAATGAACCACATTTTCATTATCTACTCATCAATTTAGGGACACTTAAGTTGCTTCCATCTCTTAGCTATTGTGAAAAGAGCAGCAACAAACATGGATGTACAAGCGTATCTGGAATGGGATGAGTTCTTTGAGTATATGCCAAGGAGTGGTATAAGTGGGTCAAATGGTAGGTTCATTTGTAGTTTTTAAAGAGTTCTCCACACTGCTTTCCATAGGGGTTGAAACAGTTTGCAGCCCACTAGCGGTGGTTGAGTGTTCCCCTTTCCCCACATCCTCTCCAGCATTTGGTATTATTTGTTTTCTTGATCTAAGCCAGTTTGACTGGGGTAAGATGAAATCTTAAAGTGGTTTTAATTTGTATTTCCCT
>NW_008338110.1:189425-190327 GCF_000622305.1 Nannospalax galili
TTAATTCTTGCCCTTGTTTCCTGAGCAATTGATGTCCAGTTTAGAAAATCCTCTCCTATGCCTATATCTTGTAGGTTTTCCCCAATGTTTTCTTCTAATAGTTTCAGAGTTTCGGGCTTTACATTGAGGTCTTTGAACCATTTGGGAATTGACTTTTGTGCAGGGTGAAAGAAACGGGTTTAGTTTCATTCTTCTACAAGTGAAGATCCAGTATTGCCAGTACCACTTCCTGAACATGCTGTCCCTCCTCCAGTTAATGTTCTTGGCCACTTTGTCAAATATCAGCTGGCTAAAATTGCATTTACTCATATTTGGGTCTTCAATTTTGATCCACTGATATATGGGTCTATTTTCGTGCCAGTACAATGTTGTTTTTATGACTATAGCTCTGTAATACAGGTTGAAATCTGGTATAGTGAACAGCATTGTTCTTAGTGCTCAGGGTTGTTTTGGTTGTCCCAGGTCTTTTGTGCTTTCATACGAATCTTAGGATATTTTTTCCCAATTCTGTGAAAAATGTCATGGGGATTTTGATTGGCATTGCGTTGAATCTACATATGACTTTTGGTAGGATGGTCATTTTCACAATATGAATTCTTCCAATCCAAGAGTATTTGGAGAGTCTTCCATCTTCTGATGTCTTCCTCAATTTCTTTCTTTAAAGATTTAAAAGTTTCATTGTAGAGCTCTTTATTGTCTTTGGTCAGGTTTATTCTGAGATATTTTAATTTTTTGTAGCTGTTGTGAACGGGCGTTTCCATGTGCTCTTTCTCTGATTGCTTGTTATTGATATATAGAAAGGCTATAGACTTTTGTAGGTTAATTTTGTAACCTGCCACTTTACTGAATGTGTTAATAATTTCTAAGATTTTTCTGGTGGAATTTTGTCGTCTCTTAAATAT
>NW_008338110.1:190388-191120 GCF_000622305.1 Nannospalax galili
ATTACTCCTTTAATTTCCTTCTCTTGTCTTTTACTTTGGCAAGAGTTTCAAGTACTATGTTAAAGAGAAGTGGAAATGTGGATAGCCTTGTCTGGCTCCTGATTTCAATGGGAATGCTTCCAGTTTTTCTCCATTTAGAATGATGTTGGCTGTGGGTTTGTTATACATGGCTTTAATTCTGTTGAGGTATGTTTCCTCCAGTCCAATTCCCTCTAGGACTTTGAATATAAATGCATGTTGAATTTTTTCAAAGGCCTTCTCTGCATCTATAGCGATGACCATGTGGTTCTTGTCTTTCAGCCCATATATATGATTTATGGTATTTATTTACTTACGTATATTGAACCATTCCTGCATCTCTGGGAAAAAGCTGACTTGATCATGGTGGATGAGCTTTTTGATGTGTGTCTGTATGCGGTTTGCAAGTATGTTGAGAATTTTTGGATCTATGTTCATTAAGGATATGAGTATATAGTTATCTTTTTTGATTGTATCTTTACCTGCCTTTGGTATTAGAGTGATGCTGGCTTCCTAGAAAGAATTTGGAAATTCTCCCTCCATTTCTATCTTTTTGAATAACTTAAGTAGTATTGGATGCAGATTTTCTTTAAATGTCTGATAGAATTCTGCTGTAAATCCATCTGGTCTTGGGCTTTTTTTAGTCAGGAGGTTTTTTTCTTTGTTTCTATTTCTTTAATTTCTGCTCTGATTTTTGTTATTTCAGATCGGAAG
>NW_008338110.1:191478-195732 GCF_000622305.1 Nannospalax galili
ATTGGGTTTCATTTGCTTTTGCTTTTCAAGTGTGTTGAGTTGCAACATTAAGTCATTTATTTGTGTTCCTTCTGATTTTTGATGTAGGCACTTAGAGCTATAAACTTCCTTCTAAGGACTGCTTTAAGCTTGTCCCAAACGTTCCGTTGTGTTGTATAGTTCTTTTCATTTAATTCCAGGAACACTTTTTATTTCTTTCTTAATTTGTCTTTTGACCCATTCATCATTCAGGAGTGTGTTGTTTAATCTCCATGTGTTCATGTGGTGATTAGGGCTTCTTCCGGTGTTGATTGTAAGCTTTATTACATTGCAGACTGATAGAATTAATGGAATTATTTCCATCTTTTTGTATTTGTTGAGGTTTGTTTTGTGCCCCAGCATATGGTCGATTTTGGAGAAGGTTCCATGGGGTGCTGAGTAGAAAGTATGTCCTTTGTTGCTTGGGTGGAATACTCTGTAGATGTCTGTTAAGTCCATTTGATATATGGTACTGTTTAATCAGTAGTGTCTCTGTTAACTCTCTGCCATGTTGTCCTATCTAATGGTGACAGTGGGGTTTAGGAAACCAGGATGCCAGGCCCTAGGTTGAGGTGAGCCTAAAACTTACATGTCCAGGCTGCATTTTCTGCTAAATGGAGGGGCACTGAAAACAGTGGCTCTGATAATCCCTGTCCTGCAGAACACTGTTAGACTGGCAGGAGAAAGTGGCCTGGTCATAAAAGTGCAGGCTCCCTGCCCTGTGGGAAAGCACCTTGGTCAAAAACCTTCAGCTCATCTCCTTGTCCTAAACAAATAACTCAGCTATCCCTGGCTAAGAGATTAGGCCAGGTTAAAGGTTTACTCCTGAGCTAAAAGCTAAAAGTTCACCATGCTTTTATCTCTAAGAAAGAAAACATTGTGGCAAATAAATTACTGGATGGGCATTGATAACCTTGAGTAAAGTTTAAGAATCCTTCTGGCACCAACTAACAGACTAAATGTCCTGTTTCTTTGTACCTTAAATCTTTGTATGTGACTGCTATATCCCACATGACTGCTGGTTCCTTGGGATGTATAAAAACCATCTGAACTCTAAAATAAATCATCCTGTTGGGAAGACACAGGTCCCAGAGGTTTTGACTCTGTCGCCGATCAGACCCTCTGCCCCGACGCTAGCAGGTCCCCCTCTAAGCAAAGCAAAGCTGAGTCCCGACAACTGGTCCCTGAACAGAGACAGTCTCAGACCTCTGCTTCACTGCAGACAGAGCAGTTCTCCCCTCTTTGGCTGATCGGTCCCCTTGTCATGCTGGTTCGTAGGTAAGGGGCATTTGTAAACATGGGTAATTCTCTTTCTCCAGACCGGTCTTACTTCCAATCTATTCTTAAATGCATGCTAAAGTCTAGAGGAATTAAATGTACAGAAATGCAGTTTAAGGCCTTTTTAGATATTACTATAGAATGTAATCCTTGGTTTCCTGCTATGGGAAATATTGACTTGGAATCTTGGAAAAGAGTAGGAGATAATGTACAGAATTATCAAAAGCAGGGCAAGACTGTTCCTGTCTTCTATTTCCCTCTCTGTTCTGCTCTTTGCCAGTGTCTCCAAATAGAAGAGGAACCCCATCCCTCTGTGGCCCAGCCACCTCCACCTCTGCTCCCTCCCCCTGCCAGTCCTCCCTCCAGGACAACCCAACAGCAGGAGCCTTCTCAGGCTAATACTCAGCTGCCAGCACCTCCTCTGGGTTCTGTGAAGCTTCCAGCGCTCCCTCCTGCTGTGGCACAGCCTCTGGGAATGCAACCACTTCCCTCTAATGCTATTAGAGAAGGGGAATTGGCCACCACTTTGGGGTATCTCCCCATGTCTCCTTCTCTCTTGGCATTCCCTGTGGCATTTGTTTCTTGTACCTCGCCCTCTGCTTCTGACCCTGAATCTCTCCTTCCCATGTTTCAAAATCTCTCACAGGAGACACTTTCTCTAGAGAACCTCTGGCTCCCTTGCCATATCCATTTTCTCAGTTCTTTCCAGTTCACATTCCAGCTGGCCGTGCGGCAGCTGACAACCCTGAACTTAGAATGCATAGTCCTTTTGGCTTTGAAACTCTGAAAGCAGTGCACAAGGCGGTGACGGGAAATGGTATGCATGGTCCTTTTACATTGGCCATCTTTGATCAGCTTAGCTGTAAATTAGTCTCTGCTTGGGACTTTAAACACCTCGCCCAGTCTGCCCTGTTCCCAGGACAATGGCTCCTTTTAAGTCTAAATACTGTGATGAGTGCACTACGCAGGCAGCAAGAAATGCTCAAGCCAGTGTTGATGTGACAGCTGGTATGCTTAAGACTGAAGGTCGATATGCTGATGCTGAGGCACAGAAGGTTTTACCAGCTCAATATTTTGATCAGGTGAGCCTCTGTGGCTTGAGAGCCTGGAGATCCACACTGGATGGTGAGATAGCGAGAGCTAGCTTAGCTGATCTCAAACAAAAGCCATAGGAGCAATGGGCTGAATTCTTACCTAGGGTCTGACGAGTAGTAGACTCTAAGGTTCCTCACATAGAAGCAACACATTTTTTAATAAAACTTGCTTATGATGGCTCAACTCAAGAATGTAAAGCAGCAATTGCTCCAGTAAAAAAATCAAGATTTGTTTTCCTGTGTAACAGCTACTCAGGACATAGGCACAGTTTCAGCACAGGTTAGCATGATGGCAACTGCATTGGCAGAAGCTTTTGATGGCCAAATGAAAGATCCATGCTTTAATTGTGGAAAAATGGGTCACTTTGTGAGACAATGCCCTCTCATAGATTGCAAGCCTTTACCTGATTCCCCACCTTCAGGCTCGAGACCTAAACCAAATAAAAAATGCCCTAAATGTCAAAAATGTTTCCATTGGGCTAGAGATTGCCGTTCTTACTTCAATAAAAATAACAAAACTTAAAACAAGCCCTCAGACCTGCAACCAAGAGGGTCAACAGTCTCAGTGGGAGTAACCCCTCCCTGGGCATTATGGACTCACCCTGTAACATCTGACCTTAAGCTTACAATGACCCTAATAGTACAAGGAATTGCTATAAGAGGTCTGTTAGATACAGAGGCTGATCAATCAATTATTAGACATGAGGAATGGACATCACATTGGCCCACAAAAAAGGGCGCCCCCTTGCTGGGAGTGGAACAATTTCCTCACTCCAGTCTTTCCACCCCCTAGAGTGGGAAGACCCGGATGGGGTCCATGGAACTTTTCAGTCATTTATCACCACAGGCATTAACACTAGCTTCTGGGGAAGAGATGTGCTAGGACAATTACAGGTGTCTCTCTCTTCAGCCTGGACCAAAAATTCTGACTATACCTCTGAACAGTCTTATACTGTTAATAATCCTTTTACTCAACACCACCAATTCTAAAGGCCATTGCTCTGCCACTTGAGCCCATAAAACTCAAATTGTTAACTGATGACTCTGTCTGGGTAGACCAATGGCCTATTTCTAGTAATAAATTACCTTATGTACAAGGTCTTTTACAGGAAAAATTAGATAAAGGGCACTTAGAGCCCTCTAACAGACCCTGGAACATGCCTATATTTGTAATACAAAAGAAAACTCATGGAAAATGGAGATTTTTACAAGACTTAAGAAAAGTTAATGTGACTATGAAAAAGATGGGATCGCTACAGCCTGGCCTTCCATCTCCTGCAGCTGTGCCTGCAGGACATGCTATTATAATAATTGATATAAAGGACTGTTTCTTTTCTATTCCTTTACATCCTGAGGATAGGGAGCGTTTTGCTTTCACTATTCCTGTCGACAATCACTCTGTACCCACGCAGAGATATCAGTGGAAATTCCTACCTCAGAGAATGAAAAATAGTCCTACTATATGCCAATTTTATATGCATAAAATAATTAGTCCAATACTTAATAAATTCCCTACTGTTCTTGTTGTTCATTGTATGGATGATATTCTCCTTAGTCACCCTTCTATTCAACTTTTAGAAGTTATGCTTACTGAATTAAAAACTATTTTAACAAAATATGGACCTTATATATCATCAGAAAATTTAAAAAACATGGGACTTGTACTTATTTGGGATATGTCATCTTAGATAATCAATTATACCCTACCACCCCAAAAATAGAGTTGCCAGATCCTTGGACTTTTAATCAATTACAACAATTTATGGGACACTTAAACTGGTGTAGGCCTTCTCTTCATCTTACTACCGTACAATTAAGTCCTCTTTTCCATCTATTAGAAGGGGACTCAGATCCTAACCCTCTT
>NW_008338110.1:195804-213142 GCF_000622305.1 Nannospalax galili
ACACTCGTAAATAAAGCCCTTCATCAAATAAGAGTGAATAGAGTTAATCCTCAAAAGGATATTCAGATTCTTATAATTCCAAATATAGAACAACATTAGCTATTATATTTCAAAAGTTGAATTGTCCATTAGAATTTATTCACCTCCCCCATCATCTTAATAAAAAATAACACCTTATTATTCTATGATAATTCTTTGAATTCAGAGAGCCTGTTTACGGACTCCTCATGTTTTTGGGAAAGAACCTGATAAAATAATTTTACCCCTTACTTGGAAGGAAATTGATTATGTAACTTCAATTTCCCCTTCATGGCAATTTGCCTTTGCAAACTATGCTGGAGATATTGGCATTCATTATCCATCCTGGAAACTTTTAAAATTATTTCAAATTAGTAAGTTTATCTTTCCCACTATTACTTCCCCCTCTCCTCTCCCAGGGGGAGACATCCTGTTTACAGATGAGACTAACAAAGGAATGGCTGCAGCTATTTTATACCAACTTCAAACAGAACAAAACGTTTCTCATACTTGGGAAATGCCTGTTGCTGCTTCTGCCCAGTATTCAGAACTTTATGCTGTCCTCCAGAGCTTCATGCTTTTTCCTCAACCTTTAAATATTTACACAGATTCAGAATATGCTGCCCAGGCACTCTTAAAACTAGAAACAGCATTTTTAACAACATAAACCAGGAGAACCTATCGGCATGTTATTCTTATCGCTGAGGACTAAAATTCGCCAAAGAGAATACTCATTTTTTGTGACTCATATACGCTCCCATACTGGACTACGTGGTCTATTAGCTTCCTTAAATAAACAAACAGATAACCTAACTAAACAAGTAAATATTATGACTCCTTTATGCAATCACCATCTGCTTCATCAGCCAACAAAAATGTTAAAAGCTTTATATCCCTGCCTTACTAAGGATCAAGCTAAAATTATAGTTAGCAATGTCCTCAATGTGCTCCACTTCTTCCTTTAGGTCCCATTACTGGAGTCAATCCTCGTGGCCTATGGCCTAATATGATCTGGCAAATGGATATAACTCATATAACTGAATTTGGAAAACTTAACTATATCTACTGTACAGTAGATACTTATTCCTTGGCTTTAAATACCACAGCTCATACAGGAGAAACAACAAAAGATGTAATTAAACATCTTATCCAAACATTTTCAATTTTAGGCTTACCTCATAAAATAAAAACAGATAATGGGCCCTCCTATACTAGTAAAAAATTTCAACAATTCTGCCAAACTTGGAGAATTTCACATACCACTGGCATTCCTTACAACCCCACAGGACAAGCAATAATAGAGAGGCAACACAAATGCCTCAAAGATCAAATACTTTAAATAAAAATTGGGGAATCACCTATACCTCAGATAACAGTACAGAATCATCATTTCTTATTACACAGGTCTCTACTAACTTTAAACTTTTTTACACTAAATAATCAAGGAATTTCTCCAATGGCCAAACACTGTCCCAGGAACTGACTGTCCCACAGCCCTTGCTGCAAGTGTTTTGGAGGGACCCTGAGTCAGGACTGTGTAGCAAAACTCCAGCACCTCTACTAACAATGGGATGAGGATATGCTTGTGTCTTTCCAGAAAATGAATGATCCCCCTGATGGGTGCCACTCAGATATGTGAGACCACTCAACCGAAGTCCCCACAACAAAGATGGCTGCACCGACCCTGGGGAAGCAGAAAAACAGACCCCCCAGAAGCAGACACAGTCTCCTGTGGCCTGGGGAATGATTAAGAACTTGATGAACAATGCTCAGGAGTTGGGACAATGCCAGGGCCAAGATATCTCTAAACCTCAAGTTCTTCTTGTCTGTGCTCTAACTATAGTGACTGTGAATAGCGTAAAAGCTGAAATGTGTGTCATCAATACTAATGGTAATGGCATACCTATTTTAGGATCAAGATTAGTACTCAGGTATATTACACAAAACTGTGCATGGCCACCTGGACCCATCATATGGGAAAAGGATGGACAGAGAATATACAGCCAAATGGATGGAGGATTTTTAGGTTTGGGAAAATGCTACTGACCAGAGCCTAAGAAAACAGCATGATTTCAGTATTTTTAAAGAGGCACTGACATTAGAAGATACTGGAAGTTATAGCTGTGTAAAAAACCAAAAGAGTCCTTTGAAAGATATTGAATTGGTTAGATCAGCCACATCTTTGCAACGAACCCGCCTGTCCGTATCTAATGATTTAAACGGAAATTTCTGGGTTCTTCTTGCAAAAATGGGTTATAATAAACAGAGTTTCTGTATATGAGAAGACCCTTCTATACCAGGATTGTTAAAGAAAAATCAAATAGGATTTGTGGTACCTATGGATCTTTATAAACAGATAACTAGGGATAATATAGAAAGTCAAACACAACGTGTTGATAAGATAGTCAAATACTTACCTGTATCTCATGTTATTGTTGATCACTGTTTGTGTTTTGATTGTAAGTTTATTCCCTTGCACTGCAATACTACCTCTAATAATACCTTAAAGCATGGGAAACAATTGCCTGTAGGATAGACCTTCTTTTGCAATAATGAAGCCTATGTAGCACTGCCTTATGCATATCAAGGATTATGTGCTATAGGATGTATAATGCCTTTGCTAATAACCCCTCCTGCAAAAAGAATGTGTAGATCTTTACCTGAAGACTGTGATGATTCTCTCAAGCTACTTGACCTAAAAGCTGTAGCTATTAGTTTTGTCTTTTTCACTCCCCATACCTGGTTTGGTAACTGGATTGCAAAACAAGATATCTAAACTCGCTTTTATAGCTAGTGAAACAGCAAACATAACTGCAAAAATACTAGGAGAAATTAATCAGGAAATGGGAGAACTAAGAACTGCTGTGCTACAAGATAGAGCTACTATAGACTATCTATTGTTAAAAAATCACATGGGATGTGAACAATTTCCAGGAATGTGTTGTTTTAATTTGTCTGATTTTTCACATACTATAGAACAACAGATTAATGATTTAAAAAAGGAAATCGATAAGATGTCTAAATTCTATACCTTGGCCAAAATGGATCCAATGGCTTACTCCATTCTTGGGCCCAATATTGATTGGCATACTTCTTCTTATGGGAGCTCGAATATCTATGTGCTGTATTATAATTTAGATTAATAATACTGTGGCCTGTATGACCACTTCCTTCTTACTTTTAAAAATCCAGGATGCCAGGCCCTAGGGTGAGGTGAGCCTAAAACTTTTAAGTCCAGGCTTCATTATCTGCTAAAGGGAGGGGCACTGAAAACAGTGGCTCTGATATTCCCTGTCCTGCAGAACACTGTTAGACTGGCAGGAGAAAGTGGCCCGGTCATAAAAGTGCAGGCTCCCTGCTCTGTGGGAAAGCATCTTGGTCAAAAATCTTTAGCTCATCTCCTTGTCCTAAACAAATAACTCCGCTACCCCTGGCTAAGAGATTAGGCCGGGTTAAAGGTTTACTCCTGAGCTAAAAGCTAAAAGTTCACCATGCTTTTATCTCTAAGAAAGAAAACATTGTGGCAAATAAATTACTGGATGGGCATTGATAACCTTGAGTAAAAGTTTAAGAATCCTTCTGGCACCTACTAACAGACTAAATGTCCTGTTTCTTTGACCCTAAATCTTTCTTTGTGACTGCCATATCTTACGTGACTGCTAGTTCCTTGGGATGTATAAAAACCATCTGAATTCTAAAATAAATCATCCTGTTGGGAAGGCACAGGTCTCAGAGTTTATGACTTTGTCACCAATCAGACCCTCTGCCCCGAAGCCAGAAGGTCCCCCACTAAGCAAAGAAAACCTGAGTCCTGACAGTGGGGTATTGAAGTCCCCTGCTATTAATGAGTTGGGGTTAATCTGGGTCTTAAAGTCCTGCATGGAATATCATGGGTAGAATAGACCAGGCAGAGCTAATGTTAGAAAGTCCTAAAGATGATGTATTTCCTACAGGACAGGCAATTCAGGGAAAAGACTCTAATTCTGGTATTAGGAGAAAAAGAAAGTTACCACCAACTGTTTAGGAAGGAGGTAGGTTGGAGGAAAAAGGATTTCTTGGTATTCATTACAATTCAGGGACAGACTTGCCAGATCTGGGCCACCTTGGTGCCTATTTAGTAAGGAACAAAAGGAGAGCATATAGAGACATTTGAAGAATGTGTTTATTTCTTGGATAGAAAAATGGGGTAATTATATTTATAAGTCCCATACTTGGAAGGATTTCATGAGAACTACAGGATTAGATATTACTTGGAGTTTGGGACAGTATAATGGACAGGGAAAAACAAGAAGTGGATATAAAGCAACAGTATTGTGAATCACCAGAAATTCAAATAGAAATACTAATGATTACAGAGCTAATATTGAATCCACAATTATACCTTCATTCTATTTCTTTCTGAAATCCCTTGGGTATAGTCATTACTTTCTTCAGCTCTTTGTATTGCTTCCAGAACTCCCTGAACTGCTGCTTTTGTGGATGTGAATTCCTTCAGATGAGGTCATCTCACTGCGTAACTTTAAATGTCTCTAATGTGAACTCACCAAGATGAAAAGCAGAAAACTTTCTGTTTAACATTAGCTGATGCTTGTTAAGAATAATAGCATACTTTCCTGAACTGCTGCTTTTGTGGATGTGAATTCCTTCAGGCTATTTATGTCATGGAAGATTTTTCTTTCCCCTTCAACATATTTTGATCGACCTGTGTTTCGCTCTTGTTTCTGAAATCAGAATTCTTAGAAAATGGTTAACCGCAGAACAATGGCTTGTTGATATAATCATGTAACTTTGCAGTACTTAATTTGAGCCTTGCAGATGCAAAAATACACTCAGACCTTCACCCAACTCCTGTGTGTTGGTCTGTTTGTCATTCGCCGAATCCTTGTCCACCCTCTCGGGGACCCTGTTCCCGTCGGACTGAACTGCTCCGGTCTGGGCTGGTCCGTCACAGTAGCCCTCAACAGGAAAATTCACTCTGAGACTGTCCTGGTTTGTTTCTCCATTGCTGTGACAAAACACCCTGACCAATACCAACTTGGGAAGGACAGGGTTTATTCATCTTACATCTCCCAGGTCACAGTTCATCAGGGAGCCCAAGGTAGAAACTCAGGGCAGGAACCTGGAGGCAGGAGTTAGAGCATAGGCCATGGAGGAATGCTGCTTACTGGCTTGCTCCCCTGGCCCCTTCTCAGCCTGATTTCTTATGCAATATAGGCCCACCTGCGCAGGGGTGGCACCACCCACAGTGGGCTGGGCCCTCCCACATCACTCATCAAGATGATGCCCCTCAAACATGGCCACAGGCCCGTCCAATAGAGAAAATTCCCCAATTGAGGCTCCCTCAACCCAGGTGTGTCAAGATGACACTAAAGCAATGCAGCACATCTCGTTTGATATTTTCTTTGCTCTTTGAAATAAGGTCTCTAAATGAAAGGCAGTGTAGTCTCAGACTCCTGCTCTCCTGTTTCTCCTGAAGCTATTAGAGGTTCAGTCTGGGCCTCTGGTGGGACCACACCTGGTTTTCACTCGTTTTTCTAATGTTGACCTTCGATGTTATAAGCAAAGGAATGATACAATTAGGCACAAAGGGAAAGGATGGCATTTATCCCTCAGTCTTGACTTGACACAGATATTTATTTCTTCATTTATTTTTTCATTTTCTCCCAAACGCTACCTCCTGTCTGCTGCCGTCTTAGAGGGCACATTCCTTTGCAGATCTGATGTCTAGCACTGTGTCTCTTCATTTATTACAGTGGCTATATGTAACAAAGTTGTGTCAGTTAGGCCATAAATTATCAGAAAAACACAGTCCTTTAGGCGCATGTTGATAAAGACAGTGTGCATGGTGTGTTTGGTGGGTGTGGAAAATCTGTAGACTTTTTCTCCATTTTTCAGGGAATCTGAAAACGCAACTAAACATGTGAAATGAAAACAGAAGAAAGAAGATTTGGGGAGGGGAGTGATGACCTGCAGGGGGACAGGGGACTTGTTGGTCTGTAAAAGGAAAGAATTTACTCCTGACAATTGTTCTCTGACGTGTACTCATATGCAGTGACTGCGCACACAAATACATATACTTATATATAAGCATTAAGATTCTAGCTACTCATTAATTTGCAGTCCAGTTAGGTGGCAATTGTTATCATTAAACTCTAGTAATTTCTTATCTTTCATAGTGGAACTCTATAACCATTTAGAATAACTCATTCTTTCCTCCTCACACCTCATTAATTCCAGTGTATTATGAAACAGTGAAAAGTATAACCATTACATACATATTAATTTTATTCTTAATTTCATTTTTCATTGAATTTTTGTGATTTTCATATAATACCATTTGATAGTATTTAGATAGCCTCCCCTATCTGCACCTCCCCTCACCGTCCCCACCCAATTTAATGCATTTTCAAAAGTGTATTAGAAATGAATGCCATATATCCTGATATTGCCATGCCTTCTTGGGACACTTTTCATGTCCCTATTCCTCAGGCTGTAGATGAAGGTATTCCACATATGGGTGACAACTGTGCATGTCATTGAGGACAGAGCATTGATTCTAGATGAATCTGACATAGTAGTTCCAACATATAATCCAATCCCTGCTCCTCCAAATAAGCAAACCACTGACAGATGAGACCCACATGTGGAGAAAGCTTTATACCTACCACCTGAGGATGGCATGCTCAGAATGAAAGAAACAATTTTATAATAAGAGAAAAGGATCTCTGAGTTGGAAAACATACCTCATATTACACCAACCAAATATGAACTATGTTATTTGTGAAGTTGTCAGAACAGGAAATATTAAAGACCTTGAAGGGTCACAGAAGAAATGATCAATTTCCACATCCTTGAATTTCCTCATCTGTAATGCAATCAACAGATGTGACTGGGTTTCCACAAAGCTAAAGAAAAAAGACAGAAGAACTAAAACGATACAGAAGTGAGTATTCATGATAACTTAGAAATTCAAGGGATGGCAGATGGCCACAAATTGGTCATAGGCTATCAAACTCAGAAGCATGACATCCATAAATCCAAAAATGATAAAAAGAGATATCTGGATGCAGTAACCTGCATAGGAGATGACTGTGCTGTGACTTTGGATGTTCAGAATCAGCTTTGGAATGGTGGTGGAGATGAAGCCAATGTCAGACCAGGACAGGGGTGGAGAGAAAGAAGTACATGGGGGTGTGGAGGGCAGAGTCAGTGCTGACAGTCACAGTGATGAGGACGTTCCCAAGCACAATAGTCATCAGCAGAAATCTCAAAATCTTAGCCACAGGGATATTCCAGGCATGTGTTTGAAAGTTCTCTAGTTTACTAAGTAGAAACAGATTCTAGATATGTGATTGTGTGGGATAAAGAAAACATGGATGGGGAAAATGGAAAGGTGCAAGAAAATCCAGGGTGACAAAAAGTCAGTGATATGTGACCATGTGTCTACCCTTTCTGTGACCTTAGCCTGTAATCCACAGCCATCAGTCATACAATGAAATCCGCTGCTTTGCTTTCAGATATAACAGAAAAAGTGGAGAGAGAGAGAGAGAGGAGAGAGAGAGAGAGAGGAGAGAAAAGAAGAGAGAAAATGACAGGGAGGGAGAGAGACTGAAGCATTCACATGTACACACACACACACCCCATATAGGGCAAGAGACAAAGAAAGAGACACAGAGAGATAAAGAGGAAGAGAGAGGAGGGAATGCTGCTCAGGATAAAAAAAAAGTGAAATGCTTCCTTGATTGTCAAGGAAATAACCCTCCAGAATATATTTGATAACATTCTCTGCATTTGAAATCATATGAGCATATGTAAGCACAGTTTTCTGTATAACACCCTGCTAAAATTTAGGCAATAATAATAATAATTAATAATAATAATGTTCTCTTTTATTTGCTGTAAACTAATAATAATAAGCCAAGCATTATGGAGCATACCTGTACTCCCTGCACTTAAGAGCTATAGATAGGATGATGAAGAGTTGAAGGTTATCCTGGGATACATTAGTCTCAACAAGATCTCAAACAAGGTTGGCCTTTATAACTATTGTGAAATGTAACACAGGAAATGAAACAAGTTACTTGGGACACACAACATTGCCTGAAATTTGAGAAGTTCTCAAAAACAGTTCATGGTGTTTTCAGAGAGTTCCACCCTCCTCATCTTTCTTATAACCACCATCATAATCCTTTTCACTTTAGGAATCAGTTTAGAAGGACCCATTTGCTGCTACTGTGGGGAAATGCTTATGGATAGTGTCTATGAAGATGCTTATGAATAGTGTAAGTGAAAATATAATCTGAATATAGTTTCTGGGATTGTGATAAAGCCAAAATCCAAAACTTTACATCCTTCACAAATGATACATTTTAAATCATCTGGACATCAAACACTTAGTTTTTCATTATGATGAGGAAATAATACTTGCATGCTCGCTTCCCAGATACATGGGTCCCTCTACACTTACAGAGTTCTGCTGCTTCTGTTCTGGGTCATGATCAAGGGGGACAGATCCATGAAGTTTCCCAGTGAAGCCTCAGTGTCATCAGGACTAATGAATACTAGGGTCAAATGGGAGCTTCCTTTTGCAAACAAGCAAGGAAGATAAGATACATTTGGTGCCAGCTACATGAAGATATCAAACTCCAATCTAGAGAGATGGGTTGGTTATTGACTACTACATGACCTTGGAGGCCCAATGCATAAAACTCCTAATAAGAAAAATTAGTCCATGTTACTGCTCTAACTCTAAAGATTTCCTGATGTTAATGTAGGAAGAAGTGGAGAAAACAATTTTCATAGTTCTCCAGTGAATCTCATGTCGATTGTTCATGTCTTTGTTTCTATTTATTTTTAAACTATTTTTATTGATTCTTTCAAACTTTTATACAATAAGCTTTTTGATTTTATGAGACTGGATGCCCCTGTAGCCCCAGCTAGCCTGGAACTCCCTATGTAATCAAGTTCACAGAGATCTATCTGCTTTTGCCTCTTGAATGCTGGGATTAAAGGCATGTGCCACCATGCCCAGGCTTCATGTAATGAATTTTGATCATATTCGGACCCCATCCCTCATCTCCACTGCCACCCTTTTAACCCCTGATTTCATGTTGTCTACTATTATTTTTCTAAGTCTTATCGAGTCAAATTTGTGTTCCCCAGATACTCTTGGGTGAGGGTCATTCCCCTAGAGCCTGGTCAACCTCCCAGGCACTACACCCTTAAATAAAATAGCCTCTCCCTCTCTCATAAGCTATGTATTACCAATAGATCCTCAGATTCTATGGGGTCTTCTTGAAGACTGACCCTCCACTCTGAGTTTTCATATGGCTTGGGTTTTCACAGGTTTAATGCACACTGTCACAAGTGCAGTGGGTTCATATGTGCCACAGACCTATTGAGTTCAGACAACACGGTTTCTTTGTATTTGCCCCCAATTTCTGGGTTTTAAAAACTTTCTGGCCTCTCCTCTACAATAATATCTGAGCCTTGGGAGGAAAGAGTGTTCCACAGGTGTCCCATTTACGGATGAATCCTCCTCAGTCTCCTGTTCTCTGACTGTCCCACCAGATGTAGATCTCTGTATTAATTACCACTACCGCAAGAAGTTTCCCTGGTGAGTATTGAGAGGTACAGTATCTATTGATATAACAATAAGTCATTAATAGTCAAAGTAACACTATGTTTATTTAGCAGGATAATAGTAATAAGATCTCCCCTATGGCCTTCAGCTATTACAACAGTTGCCATAATTTTCCAGGACAGTTGTTATTTTACTTCACAGGGCTAATACTTGGATAATTTTGATAATCACTTTTCTCTTCCAGTATCAAGAATAGCTCCTTCGATCACTATGAAAAATAGCTAGTAGTGGTAAAGCTTTAAAGTCGGCATGAGCTTGATTTATTATTGTTTGTTCTACAATTCACCAATGGAGTGTCTTCAGGAGTAGAGTCTTACTGTCAAGTTCTGATGGGTAATTTAGAGCAATGGCAATGGCCAGTATTGTTTGAGAGTCTATGTGAACACCTGGTCAACAACTCCAGATGAGTGACTCTTGGTTTGGTGTTGGATTCTTTTTATGTGGTAGCCTGTAATGTCTGGAAGAGCCATTGAACCTGCAATAGGGTAACTACATTTAAACCCTTTCATAGTGTATATATATATATATATATATAGTCTTTTATAGAAATAAGTTTCCATATGAGTTTACAAAAAGCCTTTAGTGTTAATTTTTCCCTCTTCTGACCCCCTCTTTTGCCCTGTCCTCCTATTCCCTACCCCATTTAACCCTTCCTATTTAATTATTCCATTTTCCCACTTTCTATCACTGCATTGTATCTCCCCTCCCTATTACTCACCCATCCTCTTTGCTTCTTATTAGCTTCAAGACCTCTGTAGATTTGCTGACTGAAATACACTGATCTAAATATTGAAGAGTAGCATCCACTTACAAGAAAGAATATGCAATATTTGTCTCTTTTTCAGGCTGGTTGTTTCCAGTTTTATGCATTTACCTGAAAATTTTATTGGAAACAAGTCAGCATGTTCAACAAATCATGTGAGTCTGACTGAATAGCAGCATGGGGAGAATGAAAAGCAGATCTCCATCTGTCAATCTGCCTAAACTCAAATCAAAATGGATCAAGAATTTCAATATACGACTAGTACCAGGATAGTAGGGAATAGGCATTACCACTGGGGGGTGGGGAAAGTGGGAGTGTTCATCGGGATGGGAGGAGGGAGGGACATGCAAGAGATCACAGTGTAGAGGGGATGGAAATTGGGAGAGGGAGTATGGTGGGAGCCATGTGTTATTGTGGGGATGCTGAGTTAATAGGGGTGCTGGGGATGGGGAGGAATGAGGGTGCCCAGATGGAAAGAAAAAGATAAGGATGAAAGAATCTTGGGGGTATAGGAAACCCAGAGGAAAATGTGATGCCCTACAAACCACATAAGAAATGCCCATACAGTGTCTAAATGTTAGTGCATATGTATCCCTAGGGAGTGTCTGGCAAGGAACAGAGTACCAAACAGAAGAGGGCTTCAGGGGACTCCGAAAATAACACAGGCTATTGCTAAAGCTCTTGGTTATCTCCCAACTATAAGACACTATGGCTGAACACAGGACTAACTTAAGACACAGGTCTTGGAGCAATGGCACAGGAACTGACCTGGAGGCCTGCCTTCTACTTGAATTTTAGCTATCATAATGCTAGATGATAATATGCAAACTGTCAAGGGAGAAAGACAATCAATGGTCCAACACTATACCCTAATCACCATAATGTCTTGCATGGAAATCTACCTCTATTGGTGCAGTAGTGGCACTGTTATGGGGGGTTGCAATAAATAGCTATGAAAAGGTCTCAATGGGAATGAACTCATGGGTAGCACTGTAAACTCAACCAAATACACATGGCAGGAGAGGACACAGATTCTAGAGAATACCCTATGTCTTTCATATCTCTAGACAAATGGAATTTCTTACCATATGCTAAATATGGATTCTTATATTTACAGACAGGCATAACATACACCACTCGTCAAAGAAGCCACTTTTTGCAACAGATGGAGGCTACTGAACAAATCCACAACTTCTTGGACACAGAGAGATTTCAAGAAGTAGTTGACACATCTACAGTTGAACCTCTACTCCTAACACTCATGGAACATAATGTAACAAGGGATAGAGAGAACACTAGTACATCCCTCAACTCTCACCAGTAAAGCTTCCTTATACGACAATGCACACCGAAGGCCACAAGTGACCAAGCTTTAAAGAATAAGACATTGCAGAATGTATATCCTTATATGGGACTCCTATATTGAACCTCATCAACCCATGGCTTAGGGAACATTACAGAAGAGAGGGCAGAAATATTGTAAGAATCAGAGGTGGTTCATGAACACAGGGAAGCAGAGGCTTTCAGGCCAGTGAAAGCTTGCAGATATGCACTTGTGGCAATGGTGGCATCAAGCACAGGACCCATGTCAACTCAATTAAATAAAGGACCAAATGGGAGGAGAGAAATGGGTGGCAGCCTGGTCCTAGACTGAGAAGTACTGGAGATTGTTTGATGCTGGATGAGGGAGAGTATGCCTTACATATGACCTCTAGATAGGATGAGTAGACTCCAGTGGACGAATTTACATTGAAGGATATCTGGATACAAATGCTTGCCTGGATGGGTCGTAATGTGTTTGGTGGAACACATGAGGTCTGGTGGTAATGTGAGAGGGCATGGATGGGGCAGGGGTCTAAATATGATTAAGAACATTTGCATGAAATTAGAAAAGCTCAATACATTTTTTAAAAAAAAGACCTAGTACCTGAATTTGCTATAAGGGAAAGTAGGGGATACAGTGGAATTATACAAACAGGAAAGGACTCTCTAATCAGGAGTATGAGCATTAATACCAACAATTGACAAGTGGTAACTCACAAAACTGAAAATCTGTACAGCAAAGGGAACCATCATCCAAGTGAAGAGGATGCTTAAAGAATGAAAAATACCTTTACCAGTTGTACATATGCACGAATTATCTAGAATATGCACAAACTCAAAAACTAAAAATCAAATACCCCAATTAAACAAGGGACAAGCAACTCAACAGGAAGTTCTGAAATGATAAGAAAAAATGGCTGAGAAATATGTTTTAAAAATATTCCAGATCTGCATTCTATTCCCATCAGCTCTTCTTGGGATTTGGCCCCTTCTTGCTGGGGCTTTGGAAGAGCACCTGACTAGCTGGAGTGAGTCAGTGAAATCCCACTGCCTGGCCCCTCACCCTACTCTGGAACCACCCTCAGGCCCTTTGTTCCAGAGCTCATACCTTCTGTGCTATCTAGTAAGTAACTGGCCATTCTGTTCCCATCAGTTCTCCTTTGGCCTGGGCCCCTTCCCTCTAAGGCTTCCAGAGCATACCTGACAAGCTGGGGTCAGTTAGTCCAATCCTGCCATAGTACCCTTCCCCTGATTTGAGACCATTTTCAGTTCTGCTGCTCTAGGGTTTACATCTTCTCTAATAGCTAGTCAGAATCAGGCAATCCTACTCTCATCGGCCCTCCTTGGGCCTTGTCCCTTCCTGCTGAAGCTTCCAGAGAGGACTGGACTATTTGGGAGCGTTAGGAAGATCCCACCTTGCTAGGGAACCATCCCCATGCTATAGAACCTGCCACAGTCCCTGGGTTCCAGGACTCACATCCTCTCTGCCTTGCTAGTTAAAGTGGCCCAGCTGATTTCCATCACTTTGTGCCTAGATTCCTTCAGCCACCTGGAGATATCTTGACAAGCAACTCAGATTCATCCAGTCCCTACAACAAAAAAACAAAAGAGAGAACCTGATGCGCAGACCAACTAACTATTATACCCAGTAAGAAAGCAGCCATACTACAGGAGCAGAATAAAGAGAATCAAACTTCAATTCAACAAAGGTAGGCATGGGTTTCATATCAAACATACAACCAACAAAAGAAATCCATATGCCCATAACACAACAACAATTGTCAGCACTTGGGTTTGCTTTGCTCAGTGGGAGACCAATTGGCTTTGGGGCAGAGACTTGATTGACAACAGAGTCTTGGATCCTTGGGCTTCTGTCTTTTCAACAAGCCATTTTATTTTAAAATTCAGATGGTTTCTATACATCCCAAGGAACAAGCAGTCATGTGGGATATGGCAGTCACATACCAAGATTTAGGGTACAAAGAAACAGGACATTTAGTCTGTTAGTTGGCGCCAGTAGGATTCTTGAACTTTTACTCAAGGTTATCAATATCCATCTGGTAATTTATAGGCCACAATGTTTTCTATCTTAGAGCTAAAAGCATGATGAACTTTTAGCTTTTATCTCAGAAGTAAACTTTTAACCTGGCCTAATCTCTTAGGTATGTATAGCTGAGTTATTTGTTCAGGACAAGGAAATGAGCTAAGGGTTGTTGACCAACACACTTTCCCACAGAGCAGGGAGCCTGCACTTATGAAGCAGGCTGCTTCCTCCTGGCAGTCTCACAGTGTACTGCAAGACAGAGATTATCAGAGCCGCCGATTTCAGTGCCCTTCCCTTTAGCAGAGAATGTAGCTTGGACTTAAAAATTTTAGGCTCATCTTAACTTATGGCCTGGCATCCTGGTTTCCTTCAAACAACAACAACAACAACAACAACAACAAACAAAAAAAAGAAATAAGAGGAAAAACAAAAATAATATATCCCCAACAAACACCACCTTTCCTACAGAAACATTCTACAATGAGAAATAGCTGGAGGAACCCAGGACACATACATTTTTAAAAAATCATAAAAATGATCAAAGAATTCAACAAATTTAAAGAACACACATACACAAGAACTCATGAAACTCAAAGAGGGAAGGAATAAACTCCTGTGCAAAGCAATCAAAATATGAATATATGAATGAATGAAATGACCAAAATAACTCAGGATTTGAAGACTGTATTCACAAAAGATATAGAAATATTCAAACTCTGGATGAAAAGGAGATTGAATTGAAAAACTACATAAGCCAATTTGAAATGACAGGAAAAAGTCTCACCAAAAGAATAAATGAAATGGAAAACAGAATATCAAGATTGGATGTCATAATTAAAGAACTGGAATGCTCAACCAACAAAGAACATGAGCAATCTTTTAAAACACAGGAATAGAATATACAAGAAATGTGGGACACCATGAAAAGACAAAATTTACCCATTACAGGCATCGAGGAAGGAGAAGAATCTCAGGTTACTGGCACTGAACAGATCATCAACAAGATTATAGAAGAGAATTTCCTTAAGGAAATTCTTAAGTAAAGATATACCCATACACATACAAGAAATACACAGAACACCAAATAGACAAGACCAGACCCATCGCATAGCATAATAAAAATACTACATTTTCAGAACAAAGAGAGAATATAGAAACAGCAAGAGAAAAACAAGTTAAATAAAAGAAAAAAACCATCAGAATTAGAGCTGCCTTTTGAATGCAAACTATAAAAGTCAGAAGAGCCTGGAACAAGTTATTCCAAGTGCTAAATGATCACAAATGCCAACCTAGAATACTTTATCCAGCAAAATTGTCTATCATAGTTGAGGGGGAACCAATAATGTCTCATGATATAAATAGGCTGAAAGAATTCATATCCACCAAACCAGCCCTATAGAGAATATCCAAAGCAATACAATGGACTAAATAAAGGACTTACCATATCCAAGAGATTACGGAAAGAAAACAAATGAAGGCGTAAAATACATAAATACAAGCTAAAACAAAATAAATACAAAATAACACAAATAAAAACGAAATGACAGCAATCAATACACACCATTCAGTAATAACTAAATATCACTGGCTTCACCACCCCATTCAAAAGATATAGGATAATTGAATAGATTAAGAAACCAAATTCATCTTTTTTTTATCTACAAGAAACTCATCTCATCTTCAAGGATAGGCAGTACCTAAAGGTGAAAGGATGGAAAAAAATATTCCAAGCAAACGAAATGGCATTGCAATTCTTATATTTTATAAAATAAAACATTACTAATATCTTACAAATCAAAACTAACTAAAAGAGATAAAGAAGATCACTTCATTGTGATCAAGGGAAAAATTGACCAAGAAGACATTACAGTCGTGAACTATGCATCTAACTCTGGTGCAACAAATTTCATAAAAAGAGTACTTCTTGACTTTAAGATTCAGATTAACTCCAGCTCAGTAGTAGTAGGTGACTTGATTATTCCATCTGAACAAAGATTATTGTCATCTGAACAAAGAATAAACAAAGAATCATATGAATTAAATAGAATCATATTAAATGGACCTAAAAGCATTTATAGAATATGCTGCTTAGTCACTGAAAAAATACACATTATACTCAGTAACTCATTGAAATTTCTCTAAAATTGAACACACACTGGGGCACAAAACAAAACTCAACAAACACAAGGAAATTTAAATAATTTCATGCATTCTATGAGACCACAATGCAATAAAGCTTAAAGCCAATAGCAAATGGAGCTCTAGTAAATATATGAAATCATGGAGATTAAAGAACACACACCTCGATGATGAATGGGTCAAAAATGAAATTCAAATAGTTTTTTAAACTAAATTAAAATAACAAGACAACACAAAAAATGTTCTGGGATATGATAAATGCTTCTAAGAGAGAAGATTATGACTCTAGATTCCTTAATTAAAAATCAGAAAGAGCACATGTAAAGGATGTCATGGTACAACTCAGAAATCTGGAAAGGCAAGAACAAAACAAACTGAAACCCAATAGACAAAAATAAATAATAAAAATCAGAAAGAAATAAAAGAAATAGAAACAAGAAAACAATACAGTGAACCTATGACTAAGAGATGGTTATTTTTGAATAGATAGACAGATACTAAACCCAGTGAACCAGAACAAAGAAACAAAAAATCCAAATCGACACATCAGAGAAAAAAGGGGAAACATCACAGCAGACACACAAAAAGATCCAGAACATTATAAGGGAGTACTTTAAAAACCTAAACTCTATTAACATTTTTTGACCATTTCATTCTTTTTTATAGGTTCTAAATTGTAGCTTTTTAAATTCTTTTATTTTAAGGAATTGTTTCAATGTAGTTACAAAGCAAATTTGAAACATAATACAGAATTCTGAATACAGTTAAATCAGAGGATAAAGAAATTTATAAGGAAAGATCTCAGACAGTCCTGATCATCTTTATACACCCATCCTCACTTGCACCCTCTCATAGAACCCCACCCCTGCAACTGGAGGCAATATACTCTGTCATCCCTGTTAAGGCCCATGGTGTTGTGAGTGTCATAAGTCTTTTCCCCGTGCAAGTCTAGTCAGCCTATCTAGAGTCCATTGTTTTAGGAAGATCAGCTTTTCTTCATCTAGCAGTAACCAGTGTCTAAAATTCCTCCAGATAAGATTGGGTCTGCTGTTCATTTTCCCAGTTCTAATGCTGGCTTATTTTTTGCCCGAGTTTGCATGAGACTTGTATATGCTGAAACCATTGCCTGCTCCAAATACCAACAAGCCCATTAAAGAAATTCAGCCTTTCAATTCTGTTTCTCTAGAACCACTCCTGGTACCACAATCTGTATTAGTTAGGGTTCTCTAAAGAAACAGAACCAGTAGAATGAAAAAAAAGATATGTATAGACAGAGAGAGAGAGAGAGAGAGAGAGAGAGAGAGAGAGAGAGAAAGAGAAAGAGAGAGAGAGAGGTTTCAGCTTAGCTCACAGGATAGAGTCCGAGTAGTCCAACAATGGCTGCACCACACTGGAGAGGCTGAGAATC
>NW_008338110.1:213674-217113 GCF_000622305.1 Nannospalax galili
TATAGGTTCGTAACACCTAACCACTTAACACTTATCTCAATTACACATTCAAAAAAAAGAATAACTCAAGTATCTGCTTAACATATGTGTATACATGCACAATCCTATTCTAAACCAAATAGGACAAAAATACTCATGTCAATTAAAATCCATATTTCTGCAACTGGTCATGTGGCCTAAGTTGGTATTTGTAACTACCTTCCTCTATGACCCATTCTGTATTTCCTCCACCATCAGCAAGCACCTCTGCAGGTCTTGGCTCTTTCCCTGGAGGAGTGACCCATACTTTCATCTCTGAAGGTTCTGGGCCATTTGTTGTCCTGTCTGGATTGGGTTGTTGCAGTTTCCTATTGACCTTAATCACAGGACATGGTAACACCAAAAGTCGCCCTAAAGAATCTCCTCCCTTCCAGATATATTCTTCATTACCTCCATTGTGGAGAACAAGTCCAATTTCCCCCCGATAGTCTGGGTTAATCATGCCTCTTAATACTATTATTCCTTTCTTAGCCTGCTGACTTAGGGGCATCAGAAGCCCAAAGTGTCCAGGGGGAAGTCTTAGCTTCCAGTTCAATGGAATGTTTGTCATCTCTCGTGGCAGAAGTGCTTCCTCTTCTGGAACCAAAACATCCAAGCCAGTAGAGTCCAAAGTCAAGGGTACAGGAAGCAAAAATTAATCACGCCTCTTAATACTATTATTCCTTTCTTAGCCTGCTGACTTAGGGGCATCAGAAGCCCAAAGTGTCCAGGGGGAAGTCTTAGCTTCCAGTTCAATGGAATGTTTGTCATCTCTCGTGGCAGAAGTGCTTCCTCTTCTGGAACCAAAACATCCAAGCCAGTAGAGTCCAAAGTCAAGGGTACAGGAAGCAAAAATTTTCATAGAGGGTCAGCAGGGGTGATAGTAAGTGGAATCATTCCCACTTCCACCCCTTGATTCCTGGACCAGTGAATCCTGGCTATAGGAGAAACTGTACCATATATTGGATGCTGATTCAAAGCATACACTGCCTTCTGGAGGACCCTGCCCCAGCCCTCCAGGCTATTGCCACCTAATTGGCACTGTAACTGGTCTTTAAAAGACCATTCCATCGTTCTATCAAGCCAGCTGCTTCAGGATGGTGGGGAATATGGTGAGACCAGTGGATTCCTTGACCATGGACCCACTGTCGCACTTCTTTGGCTGTGAAGTGAGTTCCCTGGTCAGAAGTGATGCTGTGCAGAATACCATGACGGCAGATAAGGCATTCTGTAAGTCCCTGGATAGTAGTTTTGGCAGAAGCATTATGTGTAGGAAAGGCAAATCCATAACCAGAATAAGTGTCTATTCCTGTAAGGACAAAACGCTGTCCCCTCCAAGATGGACGTGGTCCAATGTAGTCAACCTGCCACCAGGTTGCAGGCTGGTCACTACAGGGAACAGTGCCATATCAGGGGCTCAGTTTTGGTCTCTGATGTTGGCAGATCTGGCACTCAGCAGCAGCTGTAGCCAAGTCAGCTTTTGTGAGTGGGAGTCCATGCTGTTAAGCCCATGCATAACCTCCATCTCTGCCACCATGGCCACTTTGTTCATGGGCCCATTGAGCAATGATAGTGATAGCTGAAGAAATAGGCTGACAATCCACAGAGCAGGTCATCTGATCTACTTGATTATTGAACTCATCTTCTGCTGAAGCCACTTTTTGATGAGCATTTACATGAGACAAAAGTATGTTCACATACTTTGGCCATTTGGAGAGATCTATCCACATACTTCTTCCCCAAATGTCTTTCTCACCAATTTTCCAGTCATGCCCTTCCAAGTCCCTGACCATCCAGCCAAACCATTGGCTACAGCCCATGAATCAGAATATAATCACACTTCTGGCCATTTTTCCTTCCAAGCAAAATGCACAACCATGTACACTTCCAAAAGTTCTGCCCACTGTGAAGACTTTCCTTCCCCAGTATCCTTCAGGGTTGTTCCAGAAATTGGCTGTAATGCTGCAGCTGTCCACTTTTGAGTAGTGCCTGCATAGCGTGTAGAACCATCTGTAAGCCAAGCCCTAGTCTTCTCTTCATCAGTCAACCATAGGTGCATGCTTGAGAACAGAAGGCATCGTAACAGGAGTAGGAACCATAGGCGCTTGGGCAACTTCTTCATGTAACTTGCATGTGCCCTCCGGGCCTGCTCGAGCCCTATCACGTATATACCACTTCCATTTGATAATGGATTGTTGCTGTGCACAGCCTACTATATGGCTTAGGGGGTCAGATAACACCAAGCTCATCATGGGCAGCTCCAGTCTCATGGTGACTTGGTGTTCCATTGTCAAACTTTCAGTTTCCACTGAGGCCCAAGAGCAGGCTAAGAGCTGTCTCTCAAAGGGAGGATAGTTGTCTGCAGATGAAGGCAAAGCCTTACTCTAAAATCCCAATGGCCTCCACTGTAATTCCCTTATGGGTGCCTGCCAGAGACTCCAAACAGCATCTTTATCGGCCACTGATAGATACCTCAAGCACCATCGGGTCTGCTGGATCATATGGCCCAAGGGGCAAAGCAGCTTGTACAGCAACCTGGACCTGTTGAAGGGCCCTTTCCTGTTCCAGGCCCCACTCAAAGGTCGCTTCCTTCCGAGTCACTTGATATATGGGTCATAGTAACACACCCAGATGAGGAATGTGCTGCCCCCAAAATCCAAACAGGCGCACCAAGCATTGTGGTTCTTTCTTGGTGGAGGAAGGGGCCAAGTGCAACAACTTATTCTACACCTTAGAAGGAATGTCTCTGCATGCTCCATACCACTGAACTCCTAGTAATTTCACTGAAGTAGAAGGACCTTGAATTTTGGTTGGATTTATTCCCCATCCTCTCATGCGCATATGCTGAACAAACAAGTTCAGACAGTCTGCTACCTCCTGCTCACTGGATCCAATCAGCATAACATCATCAATATAGTGGACCAGTGTGACATTTTGTGGAAGAGTCAGGCAGTCAAACCAAGTTATGCCACAATGCTGGAGAGTTAATATACCCTTGAGGCAGGACAGTAAAGGTATACTGTTGGCCTTGCCAGCTGAAAGCAAATTGATTCTGGTGGTCCTTATGAACTGGTATTGAGAAGAAAGCATTTGCCAAATCAATAGATGCATACCAGGTACCAGGAGACATATTAATTTGCTTGAGTAAGGAAACCAAATCTGGTACAGCAGCTTCAATTGGAGTCACTACTTAATTAAGTTTTCAATAGTCAACTGTCATTCTCCATGACCCATCTGTCTTCTGCACAGGCCAAACAGGAAAGTTAAATGGAGATGTGGTAGGAATCACCACTCCTGCATCTTTCAAATCCTTGATGGTAGTACTAATTTCTGCAGTCCCTCCAGTGATGCAATACTGTTTTTGGTTCACTATTTTCCCTGACAGAGGAAATTCCAGTGGTTTCCATTTGGCCTTTCCAAC
>NW_008338110.1:217146-217936 GCF_000622305.1 Nannospalax galili
TTCAGCCAAAACTCCATTTATCACCTGACCTCCATAAGCCCCTACTTTAACTGGAGGGCCACAATGCTTTTTAGGGTCTCCTAGAATCAGTGTCAACTCAGAACCAGTATCCAATAGGCCTCAGAATGTCTGATTATTTCCTTTTCCCCAGTGTACAGTTACTCTAGTAAAAGGCCACAGGTCCTTCTGGGGAAGGATGGGTGAGGCGAACAGCATAACTCTTTGGTACTGTGACAAAGTCCTCCCTCAAGGGCACCCAGCCTTCCTTTCATTCAAGGGGTTCTGGGTCTCTAATCTGTCTCGTCTGGAAATTGGTTGACTGAGTGAGATTCTCTATTGCTACGATCCAATGCTGATTTCCTGTCATTCGTCCTAGAGCTTTTCTGTTTACACAGTTCAAATAAAAACTTAGTAGGTTTCTTATGTATGTGGTCCCTGGAAACACCATGATTGATTAGCCAGTACCACAGGTCCATTCGAGTCATGCCATTGTACGTATTGTTTTGCCTTTGCTGCCCATTATGATAAGTATGCTCACCTTGTCTTTGGTAATTCAATACTGCCACCTGACCCCCTACTCCGAGGTCCTGTTACACCTATTATATTTACATTTAATTTATGCAATTGAGCAGCAGCATCTCCAGCTGTAAGATTGGGCATAAGGAAAAGAGCAAAACCAAGCTCTTCAAATATTCTGGTGTCTCTCTCAGTACTTTCCATCTTATAAAATCAGTAAAAGGCATGTCCTCTGGGACCTCCCATTGTGGAGGAGTTGGTGTTGGGTGTTGCA
>NW_008338110.1:218424-219293 GCF_000622305.1 Nannospalax galili
TTCCTCTTGCTGAATGGGATTAGCTTCCTCAATGGGATTAGTTGCCTCAGGCAAGGGTGGGGAGGGTGGGTGTGCTGAGGGTGGGGAGATTAATTCATCAGGTGAATCAAATTCCTCAGTCTGAGGATTCAAAACCCTCAGCCTCCTCAGGGTTCTCCCACACATCTCCATCACACGTGTCAGGATTCAAATCTTTCTGTACCAATGCCCTCACCTTTACTGCTGACATGCTTTGAGGCTGGGAATTAAATTTGCATTGTAGGTCAGCCAAACATATAATAAGGGCTCCAGCTTGATTTTCTGCAGCTTTAGTTCTCTTGCTGCTGGAGAAAAGATTCTCTTCCAGGGCACACTTGGAAACATATAAACTGTTGATTCGAATCTGGAGCTTGTCAGTTTTATCATTAAGCTCATTGTTGATCTTCATCACTTTATCCAGAAATGCTAGAAGCAACCAGCCAGCATCATTATTTTTCTTATTTTTCCACAAATCTTCAAATGTTTTACGTACAGAGTCACTAAATTTCTTGCTCTTCACAAGAGATGAGTTAGGAGATTCAAATGGGTCTATCACCATAATTGTTTCAAATAGTCTAAACCACGGATTTTCAGTGCTCTCCATGATATCTGAAGACTCTGAGTCAGAGAGCCTGCTCCAAATACCAACAAGCCTGTTAAAGAATTCATCCTTTCAATTCTGTTTCTCTAAAACCACTTCTGGTACCACAATCTGTATTAGTCAGGGTTCTCTAAAGAAACAGAACCGATAGAATGAATATATATGTATAGAGATTTATCCTCTTAGCTCACAGGATAGAGTCCAAGTAGTCCAACAATGGCTGCACCACATTGGAGAGGCTGAGAATCCA
>NW_008338110.1:219389-248504 GCF_000622305.1 Nannospalax galili
GGGAGAGAGATGTATCAGCTTAGCTCACAGGATAGAGTCCGAGTAGTCCAACAATGGCTGCACCACACTGGAGAGGCTGAGAATCCGTAGTTGCTCAGTCCACAAGGCTGGATGTCTCAGTTGTCCTCTGGTGCTGATGGTCTGACCAGTTCCAAAAGGTCAGCTAGTCTTCAGTCTACAGCAGCAAGACGAACTCACCAGCAAGAGAGAAGGCAAGCAGCAAGAAACCTGGTGTTCTCCTCTGCCTTGGTCTTTTATACTGGCTGCCATCAGAAGGTCATGCCCACATTTAGGGTGTGTTTTCCAGCTTTAGATGATCCAATCAAGAAGATCTCTTTCATTTCAGTTAATCCCAGATCCAATGAAGTTGACACCCAGGATTAGCCATCACAGTAGCCTTTTAGCTATACACATGGAGTTATGTAGAGATAATATATGTATAACGTGTCAATTGGTTGTTGGACTTATATGGTTCCCTCTGGTTTTTTAAGACTAGCTAGGCATTATTTATCTCTCTACTCTCTCTCTCTCTGTTTCTCTTTCTCACTGTCTAATCCTTCCACCATGGTTTCGTCATTTAAAGTGTCCCCAATTCTCCCTTGATAATACCCGTCTACTATGGTTCCACCATTCTTGAGCTCCTGCTTTCCCTTTATCCCCAAGTTTCCATGTACAACCCTCCTTCTCCCCTCCCATTTAAATAATCCCATTTTTATCCATTTCTCAGTTCATAACCCCTGTTTTCTACTGTTCTTCTTGCTCAGGTTCTTTCTTTCCCTTTACCTCCCTTGTTCCTTTTCATTATCCTGGTTCCTGTAGTTATGTCTGGATACATACTCACCTATAAGGATTTGGTGCTAGGATTCACATATGAGGGAGTACATAACTTTGTTTGTTTATCTGAGTCTGTGTTACTGCACTTAGTATAAGTGTTTCTAGTTCCATCCACTTACCTGCAAATTTCATGATTTCATCTTTCTTTACTGCTAAGTAGAACTCCATTGTGTAAATATACCACATTTTTATTGTCTACTCATCATTTAAGGGGCACATAGGTTACATCAATCTAATAGCTATTGTGAAAAGAAAAGCAACACACATGGCTGTAGAAGTGCCTCTGCAATAGGATGAGTCCTTTGGGTCCATGCCAAGGAGTGGTATAACTCAGTCCAATGGTATGTTCATTTTTAGCTTTTTAAGAGTTGTCCAACACTGCTTTCCATAAGGGTTGAACAAGTTTGCAGCCCCACCAACAGTGGATGAGTGTTCCCCTTTACACACATCCTCTCTATCACTTGGTATCATTTGTTCTCTTGATGTTAGCCAGTCTGACTGTGGTAAGATGAAATCTTAAAGTGCTTTTAAATTGCTTTTCTCTAATTACTGACAGTGTTGGACACCTTTTAAAATGCTTTTTAGTCATCTTTATTTCTTCTTTTATACCTCTCTCTTCATATCCTTAGCCCATTTTTTAACTGTGTAACTTGTTTTCTTGATTCTTTGTTTTTTTTTTGTTCTTTATATATTGTGTATGTTAAATCTCTGTCAGATGTGTTGCTAGTAAAGCTTTACTCCCACTCTGAATTTTCCCCTCACTATCTTGATTGTTTCTATGAAATTTGAAAACCTACAAGGAGTGGACAAATTTTTAAATATATGCAAAGCACAACAGCTAAACCAAGAAGAGAGGAACAGATTAAACAGATCCATAACAAGTGAGGAAATCAAAGCATTAATACAGAGCCCCCCGACTCAACGAAAACATAAACCGAAACAGATTCACATAATTTCACCAGTCCTTAAGAAGAAGATCTAAAACCAACACCAAGTAAATTATTTTAAAAGCTTGAAACAGAGGGGAAATTCCAAAAATCTATGATACCACTATTACTCTAATACCAAATCAAGGAAAATACACAATAAAAAAGAAAGCTATAGGTCCATATCCCTAATTAATATACATGCAAAAATTCTCAACAAAATGCTTACAAATTACATCAAAATAATCATCTACATTCCATTCCTCTCTCCCACTCCCATCATGCCCCCTGCCATTCTTAGGCCTACACAGGCTCCAATTCCTCTTCCTCAGATCTCTGGACTGGTTTCCTAACCCAGATTAGCTAAACACCCTACCATACATTTGTAAGTCCCCTCTCAGGAGGTTCCCCCCATCACTCCCATCCATAGCTTCAGGACAGACAAACAGACCTGCACATCTAGGACTTTGAACTGGAAAATAAGACTCTATTGCTTAAGACAGGACAAACTTCAGGTACAGGATTTAGGGCAATGAAGTAGGAACTGACCTTGAAACCTTCTACCTGAAGTTTAACTCTTATAATGCTCGATGATGATATTCAAACTATTAGTGGAAAAAAGAACCAATCAATGTCCAGCCTAGCCCTAAAGCCTAATAACCATAACAGCCTCTAAACTAAGGCTCATGAACATAGCAGAACAAGGGGTAGGGAGAAAACTAATGCATCCTTCAACTCTAATCAGTGCAGCTTCCTTATACAACAGAATGTGATACACAGAGAAAGTCCCCAAACTGACCAAGTTTTAAAGAACAAAAGCTATAGTGTGTGTTACTAGATACAATTCCTATATTAAACTTCACCCACCCATGTCCATTGTGGAAGAGGGTGCAGAAAGATTGTGAGGGTCAGGACTGTATCATGAACACAGGGAAGCAGAGGCTTTAAGGCCACTGGAAGTTTACACTTGTGAACTTGTGACAATGGCAGAACTGACCACAGGACCCATGCCAACTCACTCAGACAAGGACTCAGAGTGGAGGGAGAGAAATGAGTGACATTCCAGGCCTAGATTGAGAACTGTTGGAGCCTGATTATTACTGGGTGAGGAAGGGTAAGCTTTATTTTCATCTCTACATAAGTTTCTTAGACTCCAGTGGATGAATTTGCACTGAAGGATAGCTGGATAAAAATACTTGACTGGATAAGGCTTAACATGTTTAGTGGAATACATGATGTCGGGTGGGGGGGTTGGGAGAGTGCGGTTAGGGGATGAGGGTCTAAATTTGATTAAGAACTGCTCAAAGTAATGTACAGCAGATCAATAGAAGTGTTTTTGAAAGAAAACAAAAAAATAGAAACAAATAAAATGAAGAGTCCACATGGGTTTTACCTGAGTGTTGTTTCATTTGTTTTCTTCACTTCTTCCTCCATTAATATCAGGAAATCATTAGCGATTTGGACCAATAATATGAAGTAATTCTTCTAATTAGGACTTTTGAGCATTGGGCCTGTAAGGCCACTTAATAGTCAACCACCAGCCCATCCCTCTAGTCCTGCAGTTTGATATCTTCAGTGTAGCTGACCACATGTTTCTCTTTCTTCTCTCCATGGGTGTCCTCTATAGGAAGCTCCCATCAGACCCAGTACTCTTCAGTACTGAGGACACTTCCTGAGACATCATTTGATAGCATCATGGCAAGGTCTTTAGATCTGTCCTCCTTGGTTCTGACCCAGCAGAGAAGCAGCAGAACTCAGTAAGTACAGAGGGACCTGTGTATCTGCAGAGGGTAATTGGAAGTATTGTTTTCTGATCGCAATGAGAAACTGACAGTTTGATGTCTAGATAATTTAAGCCATATCATTTATGAGGAAGTAGAATTTGGACATTTTGGTTTAACCACCCAGAGCAGTGAGTGTATCAGCCAAAGGCATTAATACACTGCATTAATGATAGCATCAGATCACAGGCTAAGGCCACAGCAAGAGTACATACATGGTCAGTTATCTCTGTTTTCTTGCCAGTCCTGGATAGCCCTGCAGTTTCCCACAGTCCTCTTCCAAATTTGTTTTATCCTTCCATATTATTTAAAATGGAGATAATATCTCAGTTCAATTCATGTTTAGGAACCTGACATTATTTAAACATGTGCCTAAGATGTTCTTGGAACATGACCTTTGGATTCTTGCTTAAGACCCGATGTCTGGGGAAAAATAAATGAGTTCAGTGCATTTCATACAGGGCTTCATAGTTTAAAGTTTAATGCTGTCACCTCCACTTACCTCATCTGTGGCATAAAACAATTTGTTAGTATCTCTGTAGCTCAGCATTGTCATCTGAATGTGTTGTGGCTTTAGACCACTGTATTTTGTAACGAGAATAGATACTGATTGTTCCATGTGGTTTTAATGTGTATTTGTAAATTTATGGAAAATCTGAGCTGAGGAGATAACCTAGTCAGTAGAGTACTTGCCTCAGTAGATTGTGTGCCTCACAAACATGAGGACCTTAGTTTGATCCCAGAATCCACATTAAAAAGAAGCTGGGCATGGTGTCAGGTATTTGTTATCTAAGCATTGGAAAGGTGGGAAGATGTGAAAGGCATCTCCCTGTTTCTTGCTGGGTATCAGCTCTATCTTACTTATGTTTCAGGCCAGTGTCAGAGTTTCTCAAATATAAAAGAAAGTGGAGAGTGCCTGGGAATGACAGCAGAGCTAGACTGCTGGTTTCCACATGTGCACACACACTTACAAGTGTACCTGTATACACATGAACATTCACACATAAGCATAAACACACATATATAAACACAAAATTAGGGAAAATTTTGATAGTAGTAGCAATGAAAGCCATAGATTTAATGTTAATAGAATTCCATTAAAATTGCCTTTGATGTGAAGTTCTCTCGTTTCTGTGTGAGGACATTTTATTTTTGTCTTTGTCTGTTTCCTTATGTTTGTAGACAAATGACTCTTAGTTTTACTTCTGATTTCCAGAGCCTTTGTATTATCTTGTCCTGTAGGAATCCATGAAAAATTAAGATCCTATGTAAACACTGAATAGATGTATCTTACATTGACTTCAACACACTTGGTGCTTTCCTGGCTGTAATTTCTCCCCTTTCTAGGAATGTTCCACAGAGTTACAGACAAGACAAAACAGCTCTATGTGTGTCTATGTCTTTTACTTATGGGACCTATAGTTCCCAGATCAGACACTACCCTTTAATTACATTGATTAATAAAGGCACTATCACTTTGATGATAGATTTATTTATTTAAAAGGAAACCACAAACAAACTATGCATTAGTTGTCAAACTTAGATTTCTTTTCACACATTTATTGGAGATCTGTGTTAGTCTGCCTTTTCTGTTTATAAAAAGTAAAAGAACCATGCAGAAAATGGGGCAGGAAAGCATCAAGATGCAGGCCAAGATACATTAGAGAGCGTCTCATAATTTCAGGTCTGCTGCCATTTGCAGACTGAACACCACCATAATCTCCCTCTTTCCATAAAAAGGAGTGCTTACATAAAATTACATCAATCAGAGGCTGAAGAGATAGCTTAGTGGCTATAAGCACTGGCTGCTCTTGCAGAGGACCCAGGTGTGATTTCAAGCACTCACATGGGGGCTGACAACTGTCCATATCACCGATTCAAGGAGAATCTGATGCCTTCTTATGACCTCTGCAGGCATTGCACAACACGGGGACACTTTCATATAGGCAGGCAATATACTCATACACATAAAATAAAAATAATAAAATATTAAAAAATACATTGATCCATGATTATGCAGCTAGAGGCATTCCTTAGCTGTCATCCATATCTTGTCCTGGGTTTAACCAGTTATGGAGTTTGAAACTACTGGGGAAAAGATCACGAGACCAAATTAAAATTTTAAAAAATTATTTATTATTTTTATTTTATGTATATGTGTGTATTGCCTGCATACAAGTAAGTGCATCCATGTCATGCAATGCCTGTGGAGGACAGAAGAGGCTATCAGATACCCTGGAAGTAGAGTTACAGACAGTTAGCTGCCGTGTGGGTGCTGGGATTTGAACCTGGGTCTTCTGCAAAAATAACCAGTGTTCTTAACAGCTGAGCCACCTCTATAGCCCCCCAATTCAAATTTTAAATGGTCACAGTTATTAGGGCTATAGCCGTCCATGGTTCCTTAGTCAGATTTAGGATCCACACCCCCAAAGGGACAGTGAAACTAACTTATAAAGGCAAAAACTACAAATACCATAACAATTTCATCACACATGAATAATGCCAAGTCATCCTGAGTAGGGTCTGATGGCTAGCTGAGCCACCTCTATAGCCCCCCAATTCAACTTTTAAATGGTCAGAGTTATTAGGGCTATAGCCATCCATGGTTCCTTAGTCAGATTCAGGATCCACATCCCTGAAGGGACAGTGAAACTAACATAAAGGCAAAAACTACAAATACCATAAGAATTTCATCACACATGAATAATGCCAAGTCATCCTGAGTAGGGTCTGATGGCCCAAGTTAGCAGATAAGCAAACTTTGGAAGCTTTTGTTAGTCCTTCTCTTAACAGATGTATAGAGACCTTGACAGTAAGGAACTTTCAGATTACTATTGTTCTTTAAACTTGGCTAGGCAAGAAGCTCAGCTGCAGTGTCTGGGAGGTGACCAAGGTCAGCTACTTGAAACACAGTACTTTTCTAAAGGGAAGCAACTAAGTTCAGACTTGACCTTGAAGCTAGCTATTTTTCTTGAAATTACTATTGTTATTTAAACTGGCTAGACAAGAAGCTCAGCTACAGTGTCTGGGAGGTGACCAAGGTCAGCTACTCCAAACAAAGTACTTTTCTAAAGGGAAGCAACTAAGTTCAGACTTGACTTTGAAGCTGGCCATTTTTCTATCTTCTGAGGTTTAAAGTGGCTTTGTACAAAATGAAGAAAATGAAGTTACTCTGGCTTTTACAATCTGGGGACTCCACTTGGGGCCATTACAATCCTACCTTTTCTATAAGTCAGTAAGAGTGCAGAGAAGAGATACAGCAAGTTAATCATTCAGTACTTAATTATTTATATGTGATCTCCAATCCCAGCACACTGTGTCCTCTACTGGAGCCTAAAGAAACATTATTTACCATGAAGGATGCAATTTATTGGTGTGTTATTTTAAAGTGATTGCTACTTGAGAAATAGTTGTGGTATTTGATGGCAAATCTCAAGAATAAAAGGACATATATAACAATGACAGAATTTTTATTATGAAAACAAATGTAGGTTATAAATTATAAAATTGAATATGTGTCATGAGAGAAATGTTATCCATCAACACCTTATGCATCTTCTTTTAGACACAGAGATGTATATGGGTTTTGGAAATATTGTCATAATAAAATTACAAGTCAAAAGATGTCTGTCCTTCAGATAATGCTGTACATTATCTGAATGCATTTGAAATCAATACATTTATTAACAGAAATTTAAGAATTACTTGCTGACACAAAACACTACCTTTCAATAGGAAAAGGTGTATATTACTTATATGACATGTAGATGTTTTTAAGGTAGGTTTAATAACTATGACTTACAAAGCAATACTGACATGAAAACTGTTGTCTAGCAATTTTGTCCAAGATAAAACCTTCCTTCCACTTTAGAAGGATGCTGGATAAACAACAATATTCTACAGAAAGATAGACAACAGGATGTCTAAAGGGAGGGAAGAAACAGGATGCTCAATAGGGAGGTAAACAGCCTGATGCTTTTAGGGTGTTCAATCCTGCAAGGAAGCTTGATAAGCTGAGGAAGCAAACACTTCAATAGATTCAGGAAGTCCATGAAATTGACTAGGTTCACTAGCCCACTCCATCCCTAAGCTTCTGTAAGCCCTTAGAACTGCTGAGAGATACTCAGGCCAGCCAATGTGCTGGGAAGATGATCAGGAGAGCTGCCTAGAAGAAACAAGAGATGAACTGAACTGCCTGGAAGAGGATGAGATCTGAAAAAGACAATGTCTTACCTGGTGAGCTGCCTTAAGGCTGTGAAGTAAGCTCTAGGTATCCTTCTTCTTGAGTAGGGGTGGGCTTTTCGTGATGCTCCTGTCTTTGAGTAATCTCTATTCTTGTAAGTAAACCCTCACTCATATTTCTGTAAGTAACACCAATAAGGCTTGTTGATTCACCAAGCTGGATTTTGGTGGTAACTTTACATTGGTTTACTGCTTGTCCAGTGCCTCAGGTCATGTCTCCCTGGAAGATTTCACACAATAGAAACATATGCAAGAAAATATGCCCAGGACATACATGGTGGCCAACAATAGTCCATAACACTAGTTCCAGGGGATACCTGTTAACTTTGAGAGCTAACTGTGCAGAAGAATAGAAGCACACAGAGAATCCAAGAAGTTAAACTTTGTGTATTTATTCAGATCTCTATATAATTTCTATGGCCTTATTATTCCAAATGTGTGTGATCTTGAAAGGCCTCTATAAAATGTACTTGATATGTAAACATATAAAATGAGTATCATTAATAATGGTAATAATAAATATTAATAGAACATTTTATAAATGCCAAGAAAGATTCTAAGACAGTGGTGATTAACTTTAGTGAAAGAAAGAAATACAAAAACTTTAAAGTAATTACTATTATTTGACTTTTTATTTGGTCTGAGGAGTGAGACTATTAATTTTTCTTTCTTTCTTTCTTTCTTTCTTTATTATTTATTATTTATTATTTTTGTTCTTTTTGAGACAGAGTCTCCCTGCAGCTCCAGCTGTCCTGGATTTGCTATGGAGACCAGGTTGGCCTCAAACTCACAGAGATCTGCCTGCCTCTGCATCCTGAGTGCTGAGATTAAAGGCGTGCACCACCATGCCAAGTCCAGACTATTTAAATATTGGCACAGGTGAATATATTGTTATACCAAGATAAAATATCTAAACAATCTCAAAAGTTTTTGCTGAAATTTTCATACTACCATCATTTATATAATATTTTATTTTCATTTTTGGTGTGATGAAATTGCTCATTTGTGTTTATAAGCCAGCATGTGCATTTGCAATTTTCCTTTTCAATGAATTAAATCAGCTGAGGTCAGTGTTTTATCTGAGAGGACTGAGAGTTTCAGTCCCTGAATCAGGAAGCCTGAAGAAAAGTCAATTCAGGCATCATGGAGATTGACAGGCTATAACTTTGGAGCTAATGATGCCCTCCACTGTGTATGAGAGAGAGGCTTATTATCAGAAATGGTGCTAAGCACTGTCACCATTCCATTACAGAATATTGAATCAATACAGTGACAGGTAAAACCAGGATAAATCACCACTCCTAAGGACTCCAAAAAAAGAAAGCTTTATTTGGGAAGTCACCTGGGGTGATATTCAAGCTCCATATTGAGGAAAGATCATCAGTTTGCAGGCTGCTGGCTGGAAGTCTTTAAGGGGGTTAGGGAATGTGGAAGATGGGAAAAATAATTCAAAATAGTTTTGGCGGGATGCCAGGGTCTATACATTCTAAAACTTATCAGGGGGGAGCAGCTTGTGCTGAGACAGCTCTTGCAACAGTTAGGTCCTAGGTGTAGAGGCCTGCTTATCTTCTAAACTTATCTTGGGGAACAGACTATGTTGAAACTGTCTCCTAATTGTTAGAGCAGCAGCTTCTGACTCAATTACTGTATTTCAGAGGCCCCAGGGCCTGTCTCGTGTGGCTTTACTGCACTGGGGTAGGGTTGCCTGCAGACCAGGACTCTAGCACACAGTAAGAGCTGTTTTCACACTACATGTTTATGAGGTTGATAAAAAAGAGATGTGAATAAACGAATTTTCAGCTTTTTAAATTTACTCTTATTGTTAGTGTACTTTGCTCATAACTGCCTCCAAATTAAATAACAATCCTAATGAAATTCTTATCATTTATTCTTTTTGATCAACAGCAGGCGCAGTGCTCTCTAATGGTATATTTTTACTCTGACATGATGGAAAATGTCCAGTTAATTATCTATGTTTCTCAAAAATTGATGTCTCCCAAAGCCAATAATAAAAGAAGTATGCTTAATACCTTCAAATGATAGTATTTGATGAAGCAATAGATGAAATACAGGATGAAAATAGACAAGTCCAAGAGCGGTAGATGTTGAGAATAGAGAGGAGCGTAACAATATGTTTCCTTTAAGAAATAACTTGAATTTTGTGTCAAATTTTGCAATTTCAGTAATTACTTATTTGTCTGCTGCTTAATTCCATTTAGAAATTACCATAAGTTCTTTTATTAAATATGGAAGAATCTTTCTCATCTTCATACACTTTTCAGAAAAAGATTAAACTGTGTTTTACTATGAACATAAATTTGTTACCCATAAAGTTCTTGGCCTTCTAATCTTGTTAAATTGAGTGACTCTTGGAAAGGGGCATAGTGCTGAATCTTTTCTAATAACGGTAAGTATTGTTGAAGGTGCATACATCTGAAGTATTCATATTTCAGTTAATTCTCATTTTGAAAATATATATCATATGGTATCCATGCTTGTAAACAGATGATTGAGGCGTGATGACAGGTCTTTTGAGAACAGGTTTCACTGCATAATGTGTTTAAGGATAGATGAGCTGTTCAGCAAGACCTAATCTCTAGCAAAACAAACAAAACAGAACAAAATAAAACAGCACACAGCAACAGATTCTGAATATTAAATAAAACTACTTCAAAGACAAACTCCAACACACACACACACACACACACACACACACAGAGAGAGAGAGAGAGAGAGAGAGAGAGAGAGAGACTCACATATATAAAGTGTTTGGATATGTTTGAAAACACTTGTGATCCCAGTGTTCACAAATCCGAGGCAAGAAAATTGCTAGAACCATGACTTCAAGAATATCCAGGTTCATCGAGAGAGAGCCAATATAAAAACAGAAAATAAACAATTTTTAATTATCATGTATGTATAAGAATGTATATGAATGTATATAGGTATCATTCTACCTACTTATCTATTGAAGAATTGGTCACTGTACTTACAAAATGATCTTACTGATTTTTTTGTTGTTTGATTTTATGTATTTTGAAGGTGTACTAGTAATAGAGAATCACAAAATCTGACACTTGTCTCAGAATTCTACCTCATGGAATTTTCTGAGGACCCAGAACTTCAGCCTATCCTCTTTGGACTGCTCCTGTCCGTTTACTTGGTGTCTGTGCTTGGGAATCTGCTCATCATCCTGGCTGTCAGCTCTGATTCCCTTCTCCACACCCCGATGTATTTCTTTCTCTCAGGCTTGTCTTGGGCTGATATGGGTTTCATCTCCACTACAGTCCCAAATTTCATTGTGAGCATCCAAATACACAGCAGAATCATCTCCTATGTGGGCTATCTCACTCAGATGTCTCTTTTTTTTAATCACTTTTGGATGTATAGATGGCATGCTTCTGACTGTGATGGCCTATGACCGATTTGTGGCCATCTGCCATCCCTTGAATTATCATGTCATCATGAACCCTCGTCTTTGTGGCACTTTGCTTCTGGTGTCTTTTTTACTTATCTTTGTGGAGACCCAGCTACATCTTTTGGTTGCATTACAGATGACCAATTTCAAGGATGCTGAAATTGCTAGCTTCTTCTGTGTCCCTTCTCCAGTCCTTAATCTTTCTTGTTCTGACACCTTCACAAGGAGAATAGTTCAATATTTACTTAGTATCATTTATGGCATGTTTTCCATCTCAGGGATCCTTTATTCTTACTACAAAATTGTGTCCTCCATTCTGAGCATGCCATCCTCAAGTGGGAGGTCTAAAGCCTTCTCCACCTGCGGGTCTCACCTCTCAGTGCTTTTCTTATTTTGGGGAACGGGAGCTGGCATATATATTGGATCACTTCTTTCAGAGTCTTCCACAAACAGCACTATATCCTCATTGATGTACTGTGTGATCACCCCTATGCTGAATCCCTTCATCTACAGCCTGAGGAACAGAGACATTAAAAGTGCCCTGAGAATGTTCTACAATAGAATAATTTAACCTCAGAGTGTATTTCATCCATTTATAATATAACAGCAGGAGCCAGGAAATTAAAAAGGAAGCACAGAGGTAAAAGGTGAGAGAGAACCTAAGAGAGAGTCAGAAAATAATAGTTGGAAACATGTTAACAAGGGGGAAATGGAGAAAATGGATGTATTCACTGAGAAAGAGGAGGGAAAGACATACAAGGAACCCTTGTGTTAAAGGGGAAGAAGGAATTCATGAGAGGGGGAATAATAGGAGTAACAGGTAATCAAGTAGAAAATGGAGGAAATGAGCATATTTAAAGTGGCGAAGGGGGGGGGTTAGACAGGGAGAGAGAATGGAGGGATAACTAAAGCTTAGGTTATGTAAAAAAATCCAGCGATAACTAAAGCTTAGGTGATGTTAAAAAAAAAAAGACAACTAAACTTAGGTGATGTAAAAAACCATGTTTGAGTGTATTAACTCAACCCCTTCCTACAAAATACACATACAATATCTGTACATGAGTCCAAGTGTGTGCCTGAAGACTATGTAAGAACAAATTTTCCAAGTAACACAGGCTATTCCCATGACCCTTAATTACCTCCCAGAACTTCAAGGTAAGACATGGGATGATCTTTGGAACTGTCCTCCCTGGAACTGACCCAGAGGAAAAACAGTGTAACTCAGTAAGGACATGTATCTGGGGGTCGGAAATTGGAAGTATTGTTTCCTTATGATGATGAGAAACTGACAGTTTTATGTCCAGATGATGTAACCTAGATGATTTAAGCTATATGCTATGTGAGGAATAAGCAGCTTGTGATTTTTGTTTTACTACAGTCTCAGAAATCATATTACGATCATCTTTCCATCACACTTCATGCTGTTCATTAAACAGCTCCTGAGAGTAGCAGCAGATGTGTCCTAAACTGATTCCTAAACTGACAGGGTTATGATGGTGATGATAAGGAAGATGAAGAAATTGACAATCACCAAAACAATGAACTGTTTTAGAGAGCTTCGAAATTTCCAGGAAGTGTGTGTCCTGTGTACTTTGTTTTATTTCGTGTGTTCCATTTTCCTATAGTTACGAATATCAACACTTTTTGGCCTTAAATTTTTTAGTGTCTGAGGACGACCCTCAGCTCTTGATCTTACCATCTACTGTTCTCAAGTGCTTGGGTACAGATGTGTCCCACCATGCTTGACTTAATATTGATATCTTATAGGACCATTATGATTACATAACATGTAGTAGATTGTAATTTAGAAAACTGCACTTAAACATATATTTGCAGAGTATGTTAATAAGTGTATACTGGAAAGTTGTTTCCTTGACAACCAAGCAAACTTTTTACTTTCACCTTAGTAGTAGCACCTCTCTCTCTCTCTCTCTCTCTCTCTCTCTCTCAACCTCTGTCACCCTCTCTCTCTCTCTCAGTTTGTGTTTCTCCATCTCTCTCTCCCTCTGTCCCTCTTTGTATTCCTGATACATCATAAAGCGAGCAGTATGTGTCAGCTGAACACACTGTATGAATGATGGCTGTAGATCACAGGCTAAGGTCCAAGAAAGAGTAGACACATTGTTAGATTAGGATTAGCCAGGTTTCAAGAGGATGAAAGAGAAACAAAAAAAATCTGCCTCAAGAAGGCAGATTGTTCTTTAGAACAACGAAAGGTGACTCTCTCCACAGACTGCACACTTGAGGCAGAACGAGTTTAATTTTTTAAGGGCTGGGAAAGTTCATGATTGTAATATCTTCTTGGTTTATTGTTCCTTTGATCAGAATGAAGTCACCCTCTTTGTCTCTTCTGATTAGTTTTTGTTTAAAGTCTATTTTGTCAGATATTAGAATTGCAACACCTGCTTTTTTCTTAATACCATTTGCTTGGTGTATTTTTTTCCATCCTTTCACCTTTCATCCTTGAAACTGAGATGAATTTCTTGCAGACAACAAAAAGACAGGTTTTGTTTTTTAATCCATTCACATATCCTGTGTCTTTTGACTGGGGAGTTCAGTCCCTTGATATTTAGAAGTATTAATGAAAGATGTGTATTGAATCCTGTCATTTTTATCTCTTTTCACATTCTTGACATAGCTGTGCATTTACACAGTTATCCCTTCACTGAATTGCTTTCTGTCAGCCCTTGTGTATAGACGTTCCTTTCTTCAGCTCTTTGTATTGCTTCAAGAACTCTCTGAAGGGCTGGTTTTGTGGACATGAATTATTTGAGCCTATTTATGTCATGGATTTTTTTCCCCTTCAACCATGATAGACATTTTGGCTGGGTAAAGTAATATGAGTTGGCATCTGTGGTCATTTTGAACTAGGAATACTTTGGTCCAGGCTCTTCTGGCCTTCATAGTTGGCACTGAAAAATCAGCTGTAATCCTGATGGGTTTTCCTTTATATGTGACTTGTTTTTCTTTTGCAGCTTTTTCATTGTTGTCTCTATTCTGAAAGTTTAGTGTTTTTTCTATGATGTGCTGTGGAGAGTTTCTTTTCTGGTCCTGTCTGTTTGGTGTTCTATAGGCTGCTTGTATTTGTATGGACATATCTTTTTAATTCAGGGAATTTTTCTTCTACAATCCTGTTGAACGTCTGTTCCATACCCTTATCTTGGGATTCTTCTCCTATCTGTATGCCTATGATTCATAAGTTTGTTTTTTTTTAATGTGTCACACAATTCTTGCATATTCCATTCTTATGTTTTCTTAAAGTTTCATAATCTTTGTTTGAGTGGTCTAATTCATCCACTTTATCTTCCAGTATTGATATTCTGTTTATAATTTCATTCATCCTATTGGTGAGGCTTTCTTATTCATTTCAACCTGAGTATTCTTAAATATTTCTAGCTCTTTTCTGAATTCATTCAGAAGTTTATCCCTATCTTCCTTCAGTTCTTTGATTTCTTTGTGTGTTCTTTAAATTCACTGAATTCTTTTATCATGTTTATAATTGTTCTTTTGAGTTCCATGTCCTTTGTTTTTTCCAGGGAGTTCTCATTGTAGTCCTCTAGAGGACTATTCGTACTTGTTGAGGACTTACCCAGGAAAGAGACTGGTGGGTTGTGCAGCCCAGGGAAGCAGAGGGAGGTGAGGGTGGGACCAAGCCCAGAGGGCCCTTGGGAGTAGTGAGATGGGAGTGGGTTGGTCTGGATTAAAAAGTATCAGGAAGCACTGGTGGTTCCAGGCTGAGAGGTCAGCCCTTGTTTTCAAGAGAGAGGATGGAAGTTCGTGTAGCCCAGGGAAGCAGCAGGAAGTGAGGGCAGAACCAGGCCAAGAGGGCTCCTGTGGTCCATGAGAAGGAATTGGATTCATCTGGATGCAAAGGATCAGGAAACAATGGTGGCTCCAAACCGAGAAGTCAGCCCCAGTGTCTGGGGTGCCAAGACAAGAAATGGGCCAGTGCCCAGGCTAGGAGGAGACACTGGGCCAGGGAGGTGGGAGAGTGAATGAGGCCAGGGGAGTCAAAGCATGGTGTGCACCACTGGACTTACCCAGGAAAGAGGCTGGCAGATTTTCAGCCCAGAGAAGCAAAGGGAGGTGAGCCTTTCTGATTTTTTAATGTAGGCACTTAGAGCTATAAATTTCCCTCTAAGGACTGCTTTCAACATGTCCCAGGGATTTTGTTGTGTTGTGTTGTCCTTTTCATTTAGTCTCAGGAATACTTTTATTTTTTTCTTAATTTCTCCTTTGACCCATTCATCATTCAGGAGTGTGCTTTTTTAAATCTCCGTGTATTCATACAGTTATTAGGGTTACTTCTGGTGTTGATTTTAAGCTATATTGTATTGTGTCTGATAGAATGCATGGAATTATTTAAATCTTTTTGAGTTTGTTGAGGCTTTCTTAGTGGCCCAGTATGTGGTCAGTTTTGGAGAATGTTCCATGAAGTGCTAAATAGAAAGTATATTCTTTGGTGCTTGGGTGGAATATTCTGTAGATGTCTGTTAGGCCCATTTGATATATGGCATTGGTTAATTGAGATGTCTCTCTGTTAATTCTCTGTCCTGTTGACCTATCTAACGGAGACAGTAGGGTTATTGAAGTCCCCTAGTATTAATGAATTGGGATAAATATGGGTCTTTAAGTCCTGTAGTACTGTATTTACGAAGTTGGGTTTGCAGAGTTTGGTGAATATATGTTCATGATTGTAATATATTCTTGGTTAATTGTTCCTTTGACCAGAATGAAATAGCCCTCTTTGTCTTTTCTGATTAGTTTTGGTTTAAAGTCTATTTTGTCAAATATTAGGATTGCTATATTCTTGGAATTGTTCCTTTGATCAGAATGACTTGACCCTCTCTATCTCTTCTGATTTGTTTTAGTTTGAAATCTATTTTGTCAGATGTTAGAATTGCAACTCCTGCTTTTTTCTTAGTACCATTTTCTTGGAATATTTTTTTCCATTCTTTCATCTTATAGTAGTGCCTGTCCTTGAAAGTGAGATGGGTTTGTTTCAGACAACAAAAAAGATGTTTTTTTGTTTCTCTAATCCTTTGAACTAGTCTGTGTCTTTTGATTGGGGAGTTAGGTCCATTGATATTTAAAGTTATTACTGAAAGATGTGTATTGAGTCCTGTCGTTTTGATTTCTGTTTGCATTCTTGGTGTAGCTGTGCATTTCCATAATTATACCTTCATTAAGTTTCTTTCTGTTACCTTTGGGTATAGTGATTCCTTTCTTCAGCTCTTTGTGTTGCTTCAAGAACTCTCTGAAGGGCTAGTTTCATGGACATGAATTCTTTCAACTTATTTAGGTCATGGAACATTTTTCATTCTCCTTTGGCTATAATAGACATTTTGGATGAGTAAAGTAATCTGGGTTGGCATTTGTTGTCATATAGAACTGGGACTACTTTGGTCCAGGCTCCTCCAGGTTTCATAGTTTGCACTGGAAAGTCAGCTCCCATTCTGATGCATTTTCCTTTATGTTTGACTAGTTCCTTTTCTTTTGAAGCATTCAGTATTCTCTCTTTGTTCTGTACATTTAGTGTTTTTACAGTGATGTGCCATGGAGAGTTTCTTTTCTGGCCCTGTATGTGCTTCTTGCGTTTGTATGAGCATGTCTGTCTTTAATTTTGGGAAATTTTCTTGTACAATCCTGTTGACGATATTGTCCATACCAATATCCCAAGATTATTCTTCCTCCGTGCCAATGATGCATATGTTTCATATTTTTATGATGACACACAATTCCTGCATATTCCATTCTTGTGTTATTTTAAATTTTTCATAATCTCTGCTTGAGTAGTGTAATTCATCTACTTTATCTTGATACTCTCTTTTCCATTTCATTCATCCTATTGGTGAGGCTTTCTCTTGTATATAATTGTTCTTTTGAATTCCATGTCCTGTGTTATCTGTATGAGGTTCTCATTGTACTCCTCTATAGGACTTTTGGTACTTTGTTGAGTTTAGGTCTGCCTCTTTTTGTAAACTTTAAATGTCTTTGTGGTTTACTTGTCAGGCATGAAAAGCTGGTTGGTCTAGGCTTCAGGATCTCTCCTTTGATTTTATATTGTGGGGCTAGACGACATGAGGTTGTGGAAGTGAAAGTACAGTGGGCATGTTTGAACTTACCCAGGAAATATTGTGGCTTCAGAAAGTTGAGGGTTGGGCTGGCCAGGGATGAAAGCTGGTGTGCAAAGACAAGGTGAGGGAGCAAACAGGCTTTGATGACTCCAAGGGACTAGCTTGAGGAATTGGGTTGGTGTGGGTGCAAAGGATCAGGAAGCAGTGGGGAGTCTGGGCCAAGAGGGCAGTGAGGAGGTCTAGTGTGACAAGAGAAGAAAAGAAATGGTCCAGTGCCTTAATCTAGGAGGAGAAATGGGGTGCAGGAGCTGGGGGAATGAACGTGGCTGTAGGAGTCAAGGCTCAGATGGCTTGGTCAAACTTATACAGGAAACAAACTTGCCCTAGCAAGAACACCTTATTTTTGTCTTTGTATATATGCTTATCTTTGGATATGTGTGACTAAGTTACTTTCACTTGCCCTAGCAAGAACACCTTATATTTGTCTTTGTATATATGCTTATCTTTGGATATGTGTGACTAAGTTACTTTCACATTTGATTTCCCTGAGCCTCATGATGGAGTATTGCCTGTAAGATGAAATAAACTCTTTCTACTTCACATTGCTTTTGGTCATGATTTTTATCACAGCAACTAAAATGAAACTAGAAAACAAACTCTCATGGCCTAGTCTCACTTGCACATTGAAAATACCTCAAGTACTTGATGGTAAAGTTCTGTTTCTGAAGACATCATATACTTGAGTGATAGGATATGGAGAAATGAAGCTGGTAGTGACCTGGAAGCTTCCTTCCTGTTGATGTTGGGAGCCTGAGGTCCAACTGAGTCTCAGCTGCCTCTCAAAACTGCTGACAGGCCTGAGCTGGCAGCTTTCCATTCTGCCCACAGCCTTGGCCTGGAAACTCTGGTGGGCAGCCGTAGCCCAAAACCTTGGCTTGAAGCTGGGGCCAGATAGCCTTGCTAGATAGCCTTGGCCCACGGCCCTGCTCTTCTTTCTTGCATACAGTTCTATTCTTCTATAATCAGAGATTCCTCCCTTAATGTGCGTCAGAGCGCTTGTGCTCTGTGTTCCTTTGTTCTTATTCTCTATAAAAACTCTTGCTTGTGCTTCAATAAACGAGACTTGATCAGAATCCTGTCTTGTCTCCATTTCTCTTGTCCTTGCCCCATTTTCATCCCCACCCCCCAATCCAGGTACCCCGTTGCAGACCCAGCGGGCTGGGGCATGTTGAAAGGTGTTATACAGGATACGGGGGGGGGGAGGTGGCAGAAAAGTCATCGGAAATCTTACCCAACTGTGAATGCTGAACAGCCTGCAAGATAGGCCCATTCAGGCAACAGTGACATGGATGCAACAAGGCTTACCAAGCACTCTGTTTGGATTTAAGGCCTGCTGCACAGGATATAGCTCATGCCTTGTACTATATAAATCTGTGACAGGGGAGGTCATAGGCCCTAAGGGAGAAACTACTATTATTTTGCTAAATGGAGATTGTATCAAACTGCCTATGTTTGATTGTGATGTGTTTTCCCATTATATAAAGTAAATGGAATACCACGGGAATTTATATTAGGCTGCTTCCATAGAAATTCTCTACAGGGCCCACTTGCTCCTTGTGCTGTGTAGCTTTACTTGTCAACTTGACACACCTTGGCAGAGGGATCCTCAATTGGAGAATTGCCTCCATTGGACTGGCCTGTGGCCATGTCTGTGGGATAGTTTCTTGATTGTTGATTGATGTGTGAGGGCCAAGCCCACTGTGGGTGGTGCCACTCCAGAGCAGGTTGTCCTATTTTTTTATAAGAAAGCAGGCTGAGCAGGGGTCAGCGAAGCAAGCCAGTAAGTATAGTTCCTCTACGGAGTGTGCTTCAAATTTGCCTCCAGGTTCCCTCCATGATTTCCTAAGTTTAGTTCCCTCAGTGATGAACTATGAGCTGGGAGATGTAAGCCAACTTTCCTCACCAAGTTGGTAGTGGTCAGAACATTTTGTCATGGCAATTGAAGGCAAACTAGAAAAATTCTTATGTTCTCAGGGTGCTGATGAGAGGGTTCAGTTGGTGATACTACCAGCATTGTACTTTTTGCCCAAGATATTTTTGGCTATCTGAGATCTTTTGCGCTTCCATACAAAATTTATGATGATTTTTTTCTAGCTGTTTGAAGAATGTCATGGGTATTTTGGTTGGCATTGCATTGAATGTATACACTGCTTTTGGTAGATGATCATATTTCACATTATTAACTCTACAAATCCATGAGCACAGTAGATCTTTCTATCATCTAGTGTCTTCCTCTAACTCTTTCTTTAAATATTTCAAATTTTCATTGTAGACATCTTCAAGGTTTTGGTTAGGATTAATCCCAAATATTTTAGGTTTTTAGAAGTTATTGTGAATGGGAGGGTTTTCTGAATTCTTTTTCTGGTTGCTTGTTACTGGTAAAGAGAAGGACTACTGATTTTTGTAAATTGATTTTGTAACCTGCCACTTTACTGGAATTATTAATCATTTCTAACAGTATTCTGGTGGAATTTTTGGACCTCTTATGTATAATATCATATCATCTGCAAATAGTGATAATTTGACCTCTTATTTTCCAATTAGTAACCTTGAATTTTCTTTTCTTGTCTTATTGCTCCCACGAGATTTTTAAGCACTGTATTGAAAAGGAGTGGGGATGATGGACATCCCTGTCTGGCTCCTCATTTTAATGGGAATATTTCCTTTTATCTCCATTTTGAATGATGTTGGCTGTAGGCTTGTTGTATGTAGCCTTAATTATGTTATGTTCCAGTCAATCCAATTTCCTTTAGAACTTGAATCATGAATGTGTGTTGGATTTTGTTAAAGGTCTTTTATGTGTCTATTGAGATGATGATGTACATGTGACTTCTGTCTTTAAGTCCATTTACACAATTATATATGTTTCTTTACTGATGTATATTGAACCATCCATGCATCTCTGGAGTGAAGCTGACTTGGTCATGGCAGATGATCTCTTTGATGTGTGTCCATATGTAATTTGTGAGTATTTTATTGAGAGTTTTTCAAACTGTCTTCATTAAGGATGTATGCCAATAGTTTTCTGTTTTGTTTTGTCTTTACCTGGTATTAGTAATAGGGTAATAATGACATCACAGATGGAGTTTGGGAGGTCTCCCTCTGTTTCAAATACAGTTCCATGGCACAATTCCAGGGCACAGTTTCAAGAGATGTCTTAGGGAACAGATGTCCTCTGAGTTTGGGCCCAGTCCTAAAACCTAACTAAAGAGTCAAGCTGTTTTATTCAGGCAATGGTAATGCTGCATTCACGGTCAAGTGTTGAACAAGACCATTGATATCTTTTGTTTCCTTGCAGCCTTCATAGAACCTTCATAGCTAGCCTACAGAGAAAAAGTATCCCTGGTTAATAGAGGTTGATTTCTCTGTGTCTTAAATCGAAACTGTGTTCAGTAATAGGATCCTAGAATCTAGTTGTGGTGGGAAACCAAGAATAATGCCAATAGTCTGTGTTGCTTTATATGTCTCTGGGGCCTCCCTAACCAACAATTCACAGGGATATCCACTGAAGCATGATTCACCTACCAGGGTCCACATCATTAAAGAAAACTGACTATTCCTCCCCTGGAAATCATCAACTGCCAATAGTTTCTCATTTAGGGGTGGGGCTCATGAATTCCTTTCCACTCCAAGGTAGAATATTGACTAGCTAGATCCTGTGAAGATCTTATACAGATAAAAACAGCTGTTGAGAGTTCATGTGTATGGCGGTGTGTCATATCTGAAATGCTATTTTGCTCCACTCTTCCATGACCTCTGGCTCTTACAATCTTTCTACTCCCTCTTCTGTGATGGTCTCTGAACCTTGCAGGTGTATGATATAGTTATATAATTTGTAGCTGAGCATGCTGTAGACACTTACTTTCTGCATTTTACGTTCTTGTGAGTTTCTGCATTGATGTGGTCTGAGAGCTGCACTAATCTATGGGTATAGAGATATGAATTCAGAGGGTAGCTGATTAAGAATATGGATAACTTTCTGCCCAGCAGCTTATATAGCACTTTCTAGGACTATGAAAGCCAGCAGGTGGGGCAGAAGCTTCCTAGTTGTACCAACTTGATTTCTCCACATCCTGTGACCAAAGTGTGTATGGCCTTCAGGAACAGAATTTTTCCATTTAGTTCTGGTGGGCAATATAGCAATGACAATAGCCTACATTGTTTGAGAGGTCTCTGGAACACCCCTGGCCAATAACTTAAGGAGAAGTATTCCATACATTGCGTGGAGTTTTTTTATTTGCTAACCTTTGTGTAGGGTTCAATCAAACATATGTGCATGTTTCTATAAATTTCATAAAATAGTGAGTGTCCATATGCCTTTTACAAACATCCTTAGTGTTACCCTTCCCCACTGAATTACAATTGAAACCAGCAGGTCAAGATACACCCATGGGTGCAGTAGTGGCATTAGTGCTATCATGGTAACAAATCACTTTCAGTTGGCCTTAAGGCTTGCTCCACAGGAGGAAATGTATGCCTGTAGTATAAATTTGGCCAAGAATCCACTATTGGAGAGTGCATAGGCCCCAGGAATGGACCTACTGCTATTATATTGCAAAAGTGATATAGTATCAAAATGTCTACTTTCAATTTTATGAATATATATATATATTATGCAGATTTGTTTTGCTAAGAAGTTATGTCTTTTCTTCATAGACCAGATAAAGCAAATGTTTATTACTTGTCTTTTAATCTTTTTTTAGAATGCATTTCTATTTAGAATAAATATCATTAATACATAATATATGTATACATATCAATTTCTCAATTGTTGGTTATCCAATACTCCTACAACATGCATGAAGAAATATTAAATTCATGGCAAAGTATCTGAGTATTGTACTGTAAAGAGAATAGCTAATAAAACTTAAAGGTATCTGTCTGTCAAGACTACTGCAAATATTGTTCACTAAGTAACCATCATTGTTAAAATAATATTTTTATATCCATGATTATTCTTGCAATATTTTTATTTGAAAATTTACATTTTTTACAACTGTAAAGTGCCCAACTCAGTGGTATTACTGCATTCACATTTTTCTGTACCTGTCATGATCCATCTCAAGAGAGTTTTCACTTCCTAATTTGAATATTTGTGCCCAGTTCCCTAACTCTCCCATATGTAGCTCCTCATCAGTGCCTACTACCATTCTACCATAAAACAAAATGAAAACTTAAACTCGTTGAAAGAAAATGTTAATTTTACTACAAAACAGGATTTATAAGATAAATGTTGAATTCCTATGCAAGTCTCGACATCAATTCCACCTAGATTCCATGAGTACGATTATACTTCTCCACAATCTGCCCAGGGAGGTTTTCATGTACTTTTTCCTCAAGCTGTAGATGAAGGGAGAGAAGAGTTGAAATCACAGTGTAAATAAGTGAGCCTCCAACCCTTTTTTAGTAGAATGTGACAAAACAAAGTACACACCAGCACCTGTTCCATACAATAAGCAAATAACTTACAGGTGAGAGCCACAGGTGGAAAAGGTTTTATACTTGATGCCTGATGAAGTACTATAAGGGAATTGGATCCAAGAGATGGGGAAAAGTCCAAATGCGATAGCAAGAACATACTTGGTAATGGTGTTAGAGATGCTGTCACAAGAGACAAGACTAAGGACTTGTGAAGAATCACAGAAGAAATTGGAGATTTCCATATCCTATAAGCAGGTGCTGTTCAAAGTAACCAAATTCTGTGCCTGGGAGTCCAAAACACTAGCCAGAAACCAAAACTAAAATGGTGCAGAGGTAAGGGGTCATGAGTACTAGGTAATTCAGAGGGTGAAAGATGGCTACAAATCGATCAAAGGCCATCACTGTTAGAAGCATGTCATCCACATGTACAAAAGTTATAAAAAGAGACATCTGAGTGAGGCAGCCCACACAGGAGGTTTTTCTGCTGTTAGTTTAGTTGCTCACAATCATCACTGGGACAGTGGTGGAGATGAAGCAGATGTCAGAAAATGACAGATTTCAGAGGAACAAGTACATGGGGGTGTGGAAATGGGAGTCACAAGGATGATAATCAGATTGCCATGAACTACCATTAAGGGCATGGACATGTGTAGCCCAAAGAGGATGGGCTTTAGTTCTGAATCCTCTGAGAGACTCATTAATTGGGAAGCATGGGCATGTGTTAGATTGTATAATTGTGTATTGTTTTGACACCATTTGAAAAAAATCAGTGGGTATGAGGAAATACCCATATAAACTAGCATCAACATATATCCAATGATATGAATATTTTAATTCAAGTATCTACCACCAAAGTATTGACATTTGACATAATCCCTACATCTACTAGATTTCTTTTTTGTAAAAACTCCATGTGCTTAGACACTCTCATTGTCGCTTCCCTCATTCCTTCCATTTGTGCTTTCCATACATTTAGCTGAACGATGTAGAAAGACCAGGAACACGAGAGAGAAGAAATCTACTATCAAAATAAAATGAAGTGAACTGTTTTAAAAATAAACAAAACTGTGTAATAGCTTTCCTTATTTTGAAAGAATATTGTAATATAATATAACTAAGAAGCATTGTATACCTCATTTTACTCTAAGACTTTGGAATAAATGTATTGACTAGCAATAATATTTTCTTCTGTGTGTATGTGTGTGTGTGTGCATGTGTGTTTATATACATGTTGATGTGTATGTGCACATGCATGTGATGGGGACAGAGTTCAATATCTGGTATCTTACTCAAGTATTCTCTACCATATTTTTTGAACCTGGAGTTTGCCAATTATTTAGGCTGAGTGGACAATGACCTCCAGGAATCTGACTGTCTCAGGTCTTCATGTTTGTACCTAAGACACTTCACAGACTAAGCCATCTCTACAACTCAAATTACAATATTTTCAACTGTGCAGGTTGCATTATATGACACCTAAATTAAGGTTGATAATTTGTAATTATCAAATACTGTGGGACTGTAGAGATTGCTCAGTGGTAAAGAACACTGGCTTCAGAGGACCTGAGTTCAATTCCCAGCACCCACATGCTGGGTAACTACAGTTCTAACTTCTCTTCTAAGGGATCTGGCACCCTCTTATGACTTCTGTGGGCATTACAAGATACAGGTGCACTTACATACATGCAAGTATTACCCTCAATACACACAAAAATTAAAAAATATTAAATCAAATATTTTTTTCTTAAAAAGTACATCAGAATATGTCAGGTATTTGATAGGAGTTTAATACCTTCCTGACCTAATGTTTATTCTTTCTGGATGTTTTTTCCTTCAGAAATTCTATAATAAACAACACATATAGCTAAGAGTGAACTTTGAAGTTTAATGTACATGTTTTAATTAAATGAACACCATCAATGATATCAATGACCACATATGTGACATTAGTGCATGTTGTTTTAATGGTGACAGCATGCATAGTACCCATGTAAGCACAAACCAGATAGAATTCCCGCATAGAAGTGTGGAAGTGGGGAGGGAAAAAGGCCCAATCATAGCTGTCGAACTATTGGCAATCAATAGCTGCTGGGAGAGGAAGAGTCCATTTTCTTTAAGGATATGATGCTGCGTATGTTAACCAGGCTCCCGTGGATGGACCCACACTAAAGGACATTTGCAGAAACAAATTTTACTTGATAGATCAAAATTTATTGTATGAAATGCACAAAAATATCAATAAAAATAAAAAAGAAATCTCAAACTTGTACTACAACTTAGGAAATGTTTCCTGATAAAAAGGAATAATTCCACCAGTGTGAAAACATCGACATATTTATAATTGCAAATGTTAAAAGACACTTAGATTAGAAATGTTATGAAAGAAAATAAGCATCAACAGTCTTAAAAATATGCCAACCTGAAATAGGCAAAGATAAATTTCAGGTTACAGGGTATTCGCCTAAATGACATGCCAGCTATCCTTCTCATTATAATTTGTAATAATAGCTACATCTTATTCTCTATTTAAGATATAATTTAGAAATAATTCCAAAGGGCGCAACCATTCTTTGTATAAATCTTACTCAGTGTCATTGTCTCAACTAGAAATGACCTCTGATGACATTGCTTAGTATCAGAGACACTAAAAAGCACTCCTATGTCATAGAAACTGTAAGTAGCATACACAGGATTCAAAATTGAATCGAGTTAAGTCAAGATTGACCTATTGTCTCCTTTTGAGACCAAATGGGATGATTACAGGCATGTGCCTAGCTGCAGGAAGACTCTGTAACTAGGACCAAAAGGACCTGTGCTGAATTATTGTTTCTCTATAGTTTCTGTAATCTGTCCAATGATTTCCATCTTGGCTCCCATAGCAGAAGAAACTAGATCCACTCAGTGTTTTGTCCTGTAATTATGAGCAAATGGAAAGGGGGAAAATGACTGGTTAGTTTGGGAAATTTTTGTTTCTTTCTTTAATAATTTTCACTATATTTGACTAAGGGATGAAATATACATTGAAGACATCAACCACGAATGATCCAAAACCCACAGCTTTAAAATACATTAAGCAAGCCGGGTGTGGTGGCACACACCTTTAACTCACCTTTAACTCGGGAGGTGGAAGCAGGCAGATCCTCTGTAAGTTTGAGGCCAGCCTGGACTACAGAGTGAGTTCCAGGCAGCTGGAGCTACAGGAAACCCTGTCTCAAAAAGACCAAAAAAAAGTACATTGATCAAACAAATAAGAAAAAGAGGACATTTTTTTAACCGACATCAACGCAAAACACAGGGCATGATGGAAAGACGGTCATTCAGGTTTGACTCAGTGACCTCAGGCAACAGGCAGCAGAACGGGGGCTTGTTCCTTCCCCAAGGTTCTCTCTACCTCTAAACCACATGATAACATGTTGGGCATTTATTTTTATTCCCTCATTTGATATTATTTTCTTTGATTTTTGAGATAAGATCTCAGTGTGTGAAAGGCAGTGTAGCCTCAGACTCCTGCCCGCCTGTTTTAGTCACCAGACTGATGCTATTACAGGTCCAGCCTGGGCCTCTGGTGGGACCACACCTGGGTTTCACTTGCATTTTTCTAATGTTGACCATCGATGTTACAAGCAAAGGAATGAAGCATTTAGGCAAAAAGGAAAGGCTGGCATTTATCCTTCAATCCTGCCTTGACCAAGATATTGATTTCTTCTTCATTTATTTTTTCATTTTCTCCCAAATGCTACCTCCTGTCTGCTGCCATCTCAGAGGGCAGATTTATTTGCAGATCAGAAGATGTCTAGCCCTGTGTCTCTTCATTTATTACACTGTCTGTGATCTAAAACACCTGTGAGATGAATTCATGATAACTTAGAAATTCAAGGGATGGCAGATGGCCACAAGTTGGTCATAGGCCATTACAGTCAGAAGCATGACAGCCGTTCATCCAAAAATGATAAAAAGAGACATCTCGATGAGGCAACCTGTATAGGTCACAGTGCTGTGACCTTGGATGTTCAGAATCAACTTTGGAATGGTGGTGGAGATGAAGCCAGTGTCAGCCCAGGACAGGGTGGGGAGGAAGAAGAACTTGGGGAGTCAGTGTTGACAGTCAAGATGATAAGCACTGTAATCAGGTACATGTCAGAAATATTATAAATAGAATGGGCTGAAGTTCTGGGTCCTCAGAGAATCCCATGAGATTGAATTCTGGGACATGTTAGATTTTGTGATTTTGTATTACTAAGACAACTTCAAAAATCAGAATGATCAGAAAAATAAATTAATAACATCATTTTGTAGTACACTGATCAATTTTTCATTAGATAAGTAGATACATACATATAATCAAATGCAATGGTGATTCATATATATTATTTGTTATTTTTAATATTAGCTATCACTATCTTGGCCTGGATAGAGTTGAAGTCATAGTTCAGACAATTTTCTTGCCACAGCCTCCTGAGTACTGCAATTACAAGGGTTTTCAAACACATTCAGAATCTATACATAAATGAGTGTGTGTGTGTGTGTTTTCTTGGTGTTTTTTGGGGGAAGTTTTTTTTCATATTTCTATTTGAAATGTGTTGCTTAAAGAGGGTTGCTTTTGTTTTGTTTTCTGGAAGATAAGGTCTTGATGAACAGTTCACCTGTCCTTGAACACATTTTGTGTCTCAAGCTCTTCTCAAACACATAGTCATCATGCCTTGTACTTAAAAGTCTTCTGACTATGAACATGGATATCATACATTTACAACAATAAATAAAACTGAAATATATATTTCAGATGTATACAAATTTTGACAATAATTCAGATCTTCAAAAACCTTCTGCACTGTACCCCTTTATGAGACTCAACTGGACAAGATTAGAAGACTAAGAACATAACAGATATTAAATTCATGTGCACAGTAAAACAGTTTAGTCTTTTCAGATAAATATGAGAATAAGAAATGCTCTGATATACTGAAACCTTATGGAATTTTTAATGACATTAAGAAGCAGAAAGTATCATATTATAAGGCAATGGCATATACTTTTCTAGCTGATGATAATTATAGGTAAAATTGCAAAATCAAACAGAAAATGGATAACTCTCATAGCTTTGGAGAGCACTATGAAGGTAAGTGTAACAAGTATACCTGTCACCACTCATCAAAGAAGATTCTTTTTGCAAGAGACAGAGAATATTGCAGAGTTCCACAGCTAGTCAAACACAGAGAATAAGTGTCTGTGAGATGTCCAGCCCTAAGTGACATATCTACAATGCACCTTCCATACCTAAGTCTCAGAGAACATAGAGGAAGAGGAGGCAGAGAGAATATTAATGAATCTCTCAATTATCACCAGCTAAACTGCCCATGCATCAGATGGTGTTCAAAATATAGAAAATGAGACTTAAGACTACAGAGTGTAAGTCCTTGGATAGGATTCCCATATTAAATTTCTGCCACGCAGGGCTCATGGACCATTGTAGAAAAGGTTACAGAAAGACTAAGAAAAAGGAGTCGTGGATGGCCAGAGGGAAACACTTTCCAGCCTTCTGGGAGCTTACTCAAATGAACTTACAGCAATGGTGAAAGCATGCATGAGACCCATGAAGACACAAACCAGACAAAACTCTAGCATAGACCTAGGTAAATGAGTAAGAAGCTCCACCTTACCTGAGTAAGTATTGTCACTGCTGGCTAAGGGAGAGTTGGTCTTCTTTAAGGTGGTGTCAGGCTGATCAGGCTTCTGTGGATGAACTCACATCAAGGGACATCTGGGAACACAAACTTGACTTCATAGGTCTCAACACATATGACAGAATGCACGAAATCCAGCAGAGGTCTATGGGAGGGTGCAGATAAGGGGGGGTGTAAACATGATTAAAATGTATTGCATGAAGTGCACAAGAATTCAGTTAGAAACAGAAAAAGGGAAAATTCTAGTGTACTTAATGTGAATGAATGACATCACATCTATCCTTTTACACTCTCTTTCAAATGAATTCAACATAATTTGATAGTTTTCAAATGTTCATATGAGAGTCCATTGGAAATTCTTTACAAGGGCTTCCAAAAAAATCCCTCTATTGCGTTGCTACTCATTTTTCTTTTGTCTTACAAGGCTGGCCTCTAGAGAGATGGATTCAGGATTTGCTTTCAGGTATTTTGATAGGTGGTGGCATGGTTAGAATCAGTTCCCTCTCAAAGGTTTCTAGATAGGGGGAGAAAACAAATTTATCAATCATTTTAGAACAATTGCTGGTTGTCTCCCTTAGCTACAGGTGGGCACTACAGTATTGGAGACCAAGATTTGAAGTCTTACATCTGAGCAGCACTTTCTGGATAGTAACAAAATCATCAATGAGGAATAGT
>NW_008338110.1:248522-256003 GCF_000622305.1 Nannospalax galili
CATTGTTTCTTGTTATGTAGCCTTTAGCTATACACATGGACTCTTAAAGAATTATATTGATCCTTTAATCTTTGGTTGGTTATAATTTCCTTTGGGGAGTTTAAGACCATACAGTTGGCCCAAATAAATCAATATATTTTTACACTTAAGGTCATTTGCGATCTGTTCCTCAGGGGTCAGATGGGCTAGGGAGGAGCTCCTGGCTCCTTCTTTTACCAGTTCCATCTGTGGGAAGATAAGTCAAATGTCATGCTTGACCATGGCTTCACTTAGAATTATGAGAGAGATGTTTCCTCTGAGTTGACCCTCCTCTTTGTAGACTGGACACTGGTCAAAGTCCATCTCAGGGGGTCTCAATGTCCTCCTTGAAGAAGAGGACAGGTGACTCACCACAGTTACAGGACATTTTGAGAGATGTTTCATAGTCCCCTGGAACTTAGTTGACCTTGGAGGGCAAGGGACAAAAACTGTCCTTTAAGTCCCTTTGACCATATTCGTATGGCCCTCAAACTATGGCTGTTAAATAATGTTAGTTCCAACAGTGTGGTACTTTTAATTATCATGTGCTACGTAGATAAGGCTTGGGTTAAAAAAAACCAAAATATTCTCAGATAAACTGTGACTAAATATATATTTTGTTCCTTAAACTAGTTGACTAAACTATGACCACAGACAATTTAATATTATATGTATATTATTTTTGTCTCATCTTTTATATATCATGACAAGCCTAAACAGACCCTCATCACTTGCTTAGGCTTTCTCATCTTTTCTGTCCCTTTTGGATAATATCTCCATTTCCACATCCTTTTAACATCTTTTACATTCTCATTTTCTTTTTTTAAAATAATTATGAGACATAATAGCATTAACAAATAAAATTTCCATCTGTTCTGAGACTTCTTTTCCTGGGGTTGCTAAGCAGTGCTTACTCCCACTCAAGGTTCTAGTTTCAAGCCAATTTTGATTGACTTTTTACTGGGGAACCAATGAATTTATTGAGCTTACTTACCGAGATAGCTGAGGGGTTGCTGATGGTATGCACATTGGAAAGCCTTTACTTAGCATGGGTCATGCCTTCTCTTCCTAGTCTTCTTCAGGTTGTATGATTTATCCCTCCCCAAATCCAGGAGACCATGTCTGATTAAGATCAAATTACATACAGTTGGCTGAGAAGAGTGGCTGGATACTCCAGTGAGGTTCCAGTGATCCTGATTGGCCCTCTTTCATGAATGAACTCAAACATCAACAAGCCCAATTGTGACGATGTTTAGCGATCAGGTTCAGTTGAAATCATGATGATGGTAGATTTTTCATGCAGAAGGGACTGCTGTATAGTATCATCTTATTAAAAGGATCTGGAATTTTAAAGGATTTGATGCTAGGATCCATATATGAGGGAAAACATAGATTGCTTGTTTTCCTGAATCTGTGTTACTTCACTTAATTTCTAGATCCATCCACTTTACCTGCAAATTTCTTTATTTCGTCTTTCTTTACTGCTGAATAGAACTCCCTTGTGTAAATATACCACATTTTTTTTAATCACTCGTCAGTTGAGGGGCACTTACGTTGCTTCCATCTCTTAGCTATTGTGAAAAGGGCAACAACAAACATGGTTGTACAAGCGTCTCTAAAATAAGACGAGTCCTTTGGGTATATACCAAGGAGTGGTATAACCGGGTCATGTGATATGTTAATTTTTAATTTTTTGAGAGTTCTCCACACTGTTTTCCATAGAGGTTGCAATCCTACCAGCAGTGAATGAGTATTCCCTTTTCTCCACATCCTTGCCAGCATTTGGCATCATTTGTTCTCTTGATTCTAGCCAGTCTGATTGGGGTAAGGTGATACCTTAGGGTGGTTATCATTTCCATTTCCCTTATTACTAACGATGTTGAACACTTTTTGAAATGTTTCTTAGGCATTATTTTTTTCTTCCTTTGAGAACTTTCTGTTTAGATCTTTAGCCCATGTTTTGAGTCATTTGGTTTCTCGATTCTTTGTCTTTTGAGTTCTTTTTATATTCTGGATGTTAAAACCCTGCCAGGTGTGCTACTGGTGAAGATTTTTACACATTCTGTTGGTTTTCTCTTCACTTTCTTGATTTTTTCTTCTACTGGACAGAAGCTTTTTAGTTTAATGAGGTGCCAGTTGTTGATTGCTGAACTTAATTCCTGAGCAACTTCTGACCTACACCTCTATCTTGTAAGTTACTGCCAAAATTTTCTTCTCATAGTTTCAGCGTTTCCAGTTTCACATTGAGGTCTTTGATCCATTTGTATTTGACTTTTGTGAAAGGTAAAAGATAAGGATCTAGTTTCATTCTTCTACAGGTGGAGATCCACTTTGGCTAGTACCATTTGTTGAAGATGCTGTGTTTCCTCCATTGTGTGTTCTTGGCACCTTTGTCAAATATCAGGTGGCTGAAATTGCATGTACTCGGGTTTGCATCTTCAATGATTTTCCACTGATCTATGTGTCTATTTTTGTGCCAGTACCATGGTGTTTTAAGACTATAGCTCTGTAGTATACTTTGAGATCTGGTATAGTAATTCCCCCAGGATTGCTCTTTGTACTCAGGGTTGCTTTGGCTATCCAGGGTCTTTTGTGATTCCATATGAATTTAAGAATGATTTTTTTCCTGATTCTCTGAAGTATGTCATGAGGATTTTGATTGAATTGTATTTAATCTATAGATTGCTTATGGTAGGATGGTCATTTTCACACTATTAATTTTTCCAATCCAAGAGCATGGGAGGTCCTTCCATCTGCTGGTGTCTTCCTCCATCTCTTTATTTAACAATTTAAAAATTTCATTGTAGAAGTCTTTTGTGTCTTTGATCAGATTTGTTACATGATGTTTTATGTTTTTGCAGCAATTGTGAATGGGAGTATTTCTCTGTATTCTTTTTCCACTAGCTTTTTATTGGTATATAGAAAGAAAGGACACTGATTTTTGATGATTGATTTCATAACCTGTCACTATACTGAAGGTGTTGGTCAGTTCTAGGATGTTTCTGGTGGAACTTTTGGGATCTCTTAGATGTAGTATTGTATCATCATCTGCAAAAGTGATAGTTTGAGCTCTTCTTTTCCAATTAGTACTTCCTTAATTTCCTTCTTCTGTCTTATTGCTCTAGCTGAAGTTTCAAGCACTATGTTGAAAAGGAGTGGAGAGAGTGGACACCCTTGTCTGTTTCCTGATTTAAATGGGAATGCTTCCAGTTTTCTTCATTTAGAATGATGTTGGATGTGGTTTTGCTTTATATAGCTTTAATCATGTTGAGGTATATTCCCTTCAGTTCAATTAAGAGACTGAAGAATATTCATCTCTAAATGGGACACCTATGACACACTCCTTCCTCTCAAGGATTATTGTGGATGAGGGAGCAGAAAGATTTTAAGAGCCAGAAGATGGGGGAAAATACAAAGAAACTGTATTGTCTGGACACAATAGGGTTGTGACACGTGTGAGACTTCTGCACTTGTAACAGTGTGCATTAAACCTGTGCAAGGCCAAGCCAGACAAAAACCCAGCAAGGAGGCACAGTCTTCAAGAAACTGCAACCCTATCTGAGGATCTATTGGTAATAGATAGCTCCTGAGAGAGGGAGAAGTAATTTTATTTAAGAATGTCATGCCAAGTAGGTTCATCAGGCTCTAGGCAATGGATTCAAATACAAGAGAATCTGGGGAAAGCAAATTTTGACTTGATAAGACTTAGAAAAATAATAGTAGAGAACATGAAATCAGGGAGTAAAAAGGTGAGGATGGAGATGGAGGATGGGGTCTGAACATATGAAAATTCATTATATGAAGGCTGGGCATGATCGCACATGCCTTTAATCCCAGCACACAGGAGGCAAAGGCAGGTAGATCTCTGTGAACTTGACTACATAGTGAGTTCCATGCCAGGTGGGGATAGAGGGGGATTCTGTCTCAAAAAACTAAAAGAGTTCATTTTCTCAAAATTTGAAAGAATCAATAAAAACATTTTAAAAATAAATAGAAACAAAGACATGAACCATTCACATGAGATTCACCTGAGAATTATGAATTTTTTTTCACCACTTCATCCTACAGTAATATCAGCAAATCCTTAGAGAGTTATACCAATAACATGTATTAATTTTTCTAATTAGGTGTTTTGTGCATTGGGCCTCCATGGTCATGTACTAGTCAATAACCAACCCATCTCTGAGACTGGAGTTTGATATCTTCATTGTAGCTGGCTCCAAGTGTATCCTCTTCACCTTTCTTGTTTGCAAAAGGAAGCTCCCATTGATGCTACTGTTCATCAGTCCTGATGACACTGAGATATCCCTGGGAAGCTTCATCATTACCCAGAACAGAAGTAGCAGAACTCTGTAAGTGTACAGGAACCCATGTATCTGGAGTGTGAGCATGCAAGCGTTATTTCTTCATCATAATGAGAAATTAACAGTTGATATGAAGATAATTTAAAATATATCATTTGTGAAGGTTGTAAAGTTTGTGATTTTGTCTTTATCACAGTCCCCAAAACCATTTTCAAATTTTATTTTCACTAACACTATTCATAAGCATCTTCATAGACACTGTCCATAAGCATTTCCCCACAGTAGCAGCAAATGGGTATTTCTAAATTGATTTCAAATAAGTCAGAAGGATTATGATGGGGATTATAAGGAAGATGAGAAGGGTGGCACTCTCCAAAAACACCATGAACTGTTTTAGAGAACTCCCTAAATTGCAGGCAATGTTGTTTGTCCCATGTAACTTTTTTCATTTTATGTGCTACATTTTCCATTAGTTATAAAGGCCAACCTTTTTTGAGACTGGACTAACGTATCCCAGGATGACCTTCAACTCTTGATCTTCCTGTCTATAGCTCTTAAGTGTAGGGAGTACAGGCATGCTCCATCATTCTTGGCTTATTATTGTCATTTTACAGCAAATGAAAGAGCACATTATTATTGCCTGACTTTTAAGATGGTGTTATACAGAAAACTGTGCTTATATATCCTCATATGATTTCAAATGCAGAGCATGTTATCAAGTATATTCTGGCAGGTTGTTTCCTTGACAACCAAGCAAGCATTTCACTTTCTTTTACCTGAGCAGCATTCCCTCCTCTCTGTCTTTATTTCTCTGTGTCTCTTTCTGTCTTTGTCTCTTGCTCTATGTATGTGTGAGTGTACGTGCGTGCATGTGAGTGCTTCCCTCTCTTTCCCTCCTCTCTCTCTCTCTCTCTCTCTCCCTCTCTCTCTCTAACTGTCTCTTTTATTGGTATATCAGAAAGAAAAGCAGCTGATTTCATTGTATGACTGATGGCTGTAGATTACAGGCTAAGGTCACAGGCAGAGTAGACACATGGTCACATATCACAGACTTTTTGTCACCCTGGATTTTCTTGAAGCTTTCCACTTTTCCCTCCATGTTTCTTTTATCCCACACAATCTCGTATCTTGACTCCATTCCTACTCAGTAAACTAGAGAACTTTCAAACACATGCCTGGAATATTTCTGTGGCTAAGATTTTGAGATTTCTGCTGATGTCCAGAACATTCTGATGTCTATGAAACAATGAGTTCAGTGCATCTCATAGAGGGTGTCCTAATTTACTATTTAATCCTGTCACCTCCACTTACTACATGTGGCATCGAAAAGATTGTTAATATCTCTGAAACTCAGAATTGTCATCTGAGTGCATTATTACTTTAGCCAACTATATTTTCTAGTAACAAAACAGATGTTGATTGTTTCCTTTGGTTTTAGTATGTTGTCTGTATCAAATTATGGAAAACCAAGATGAGGATATAGCTCAATCAGTAGAGTTCTTGCCTTGCAAGCAGAAGACGTGAGTTTGATTACCAGAATCCACACTAGAGAAAGCTGGCATGTGCTTGTAATCCAATTTCTGGGAAGGTGGGAGGTGTGGGCAGAAAAATCCCTATTTCTTGCTGCCTAGCTTGCCTAGCTTACTTGTTGAATTCGAGGCCAGTGTCAGACTCTGTCGCAAGCAACAGGATGGTGGACAGTACCTTGATATTGCAGTTCAGGTTCTGTCTGAGCCTCCATATGCACACACACTTACAAGAGAATCTGCACAATATAGGAAACACAAAATTAGAGAACACAAACAGCAATCATAATGATGTCAACCAAAACATATCTTTCAATAATAACCTTAAATATCAATTGACTGAACTCACCAGTCAAAAGACACAGGCTAAGTGAATCAATTAAGAGACAAAATCCATCTCTTTGCTGTAGGGAAAAAAGCCCATCTCTCCTTCAAGGACGGGCACTTCCTTAAGGTAAAAGGATGGAAAAGAATATCCCAAGCAAATCGCACTAAGAAACAAGCAGGGGTTGCAATTCTAATACCTGACAAAATAGACTTCAAAGTAAAACTATTCAGAAGAGATAAGGAGGGTCACTTCATTCTGATCAAAGCAACAGTTAACCAAGAAGACATTACAATCCTTAGCATATATGCACCAAACTCTGGTGCACACAAATTCATAAAAGCAATGTTACAGGACTTTAAGACAAAGATTAGCCCAACTCCATAATAGTAGGGGACTTCAGTACAAAATTGTCTCCACTAGACAGGATAACTAGACAAAGAATAAACAAAGAGATTTCTGAATTAAATGATATCATACATCAATGGACCTAACAGACACTTTTTGAATATTGCACCCAAGCACCAAAGAATGCACTTTGTACTCAGCACCCTATGGAACTTTTAAAAATTGACAACATACTGTGCCACAAAACAAACCTCAACAAATACAAAAAAATCGAATGACATCTATGCATTCTATCAGACCACAATGCAATAAAGCTCAGAATCAACACTTGACAAAGCCCTAGTCACTACATGAACCCATGGCAATTGAACAACACACTCCTAAACAATGAGTGGGTCAAAGTAGAAATTAAGGACATTAAAGAATTCCTGGAATTCAATGAAAAGGACAGTTCAACACAACACAGCACAACATCTGGGACACATTAAAAGCAGTCCTAAGGGGCTGGAGAGGGGGCTTAATGGTTAAGAACACTGACTGCTTTTAGTAGATCACCCAAGTTTGTGTCCCAGCACTCACATGGCAGTTAACTGTCTGTAACTCCAGTTCCAGGGGATCTGATAGCCTCTTCTGTCTTCAGTGGGCATTGCACTACCTACTTGCAGGCAATACATGCATATGCATAAAATAATAAAAATAAATAAAATATTTTTAAAAAGCAGTCGTGAGAGAAATTTATAGCTCTAGGTGCCTACATTCAAAATTAGAAAGAGCCCAAATAAATGACCTAACACTGTAACTCAAGACACTGGAAAGGCAAGAACAAACCAAACTCAAACTCAGCAGAAGAGAAGAAATAACAAAAAATCAAAGCAGAAGTTAATTAAACAGAAACAAAGAAAACAATACAAAGAATCAATGAATCTAAGAGCTGGTTCTTTGAAAAGCTAAACAAGATAG
>NW_008338110.1:256059-269328 GCF_000622305.1 Nannospalax galili
GGCTCCTTTCATAAGCAGGGTGTCTTCCTGGCATCTTTCCTGTCTTTCCTTTTGAAGTGTCCGCCACAAATGCCATAACATAAACATGGCCTTTGGCTCTGAAAGGTACCATGCTTTCCTGTGTGATTTTTCCAGGCAGACAGCAGTCTGGCAGGAACCCACTTCCATATGTAAATAGAATGCCTCACAAAGCATCTAACAGCCAAAGCTTTTACCACTACCCCCATGGTATAAATGTCTTAGTCTTCTCTTAATGGTCAGAGAATTGGGCTGCAGAGAATTGGGCTGCAGAGAGCTGGGTCTCAGAGAATAAAGCTGTAACACAGACTAAGCCAAGTCTTGAGTCTTGTGTTATTACCGTCGGCCCAATCTCTCCGGGGGGCAGCACTCCCTCGTGACTGGCTTACGGACATTCTAGCTTTCGCTGTCTCCGTACTTCTCCCATAGGGTTCAGTGGCCAGTGGACCTCACATCCTGAGGAAAAGTACACGGGTGGAATAGGGACAGGATTTCGGCAGGACAACGCTCCTGCAGCAGAGAAGCTCCAGAGACACGGGACCCTAGCCACGGGGAAAAGCCTGCGGATCCGCCCTGCCATTCTGGGAGTGCGCCCAGAGAGAGAGCACGCGCCCCTATATCTGGCGCCCAACGTGGGGCCCTCTGAACAACGTGGAGCTTAGCCTCTGAACCTCATGCCAGCTAGGAGCTGGTGCCCACAGAAACGCTAGAATCCGTGAGTATCCCTCCCACTCAGGAGGGTAATCTAATCTCTTCCTCTCTTCTAAAATTAGAAATGGATGGATATCTGAAATCATGGGAGCCACCAAAGTTAAACCAAGAAGAGATGAACAGTTTAAACAGAACGATTCCATATAAGGATATTGAAAGAGTAATAGAAAGACTCCTAACTAAAAAAAGCCCAGGTGCAGATGGATTTACAGCAGAATTCTACCAAATATTTAAGAAGACCTCCTACCAATATTACTTAGGTTATTCAAAATGATAGAAACAGAGGGAGAATTCCTAAATTCCTTCCGGGAAGCCTGCATCACTCTAATATTGAAACTGGGTAAAGACACAACCAAAAAAGAAAACTATAGACCCATATCCTTAATGAACATAGATGCAAAAATTCTCAACAAAATTCTTGCAAACCGCATACAGACACACATCAAAAATCATTCACCATGATCAAGTAGGCCTTTTGCCAGAGACACAAGGCTTGTTCAACATATGCAAGTCAATAAACGTCATTAATCACATAAATGGACTCAAAGAAAAAACCATCTCTCACTAGATGCAGAAAAGGCTTTTGACAACTTCAGCATGCATTTGTGTTCAAAGTCCTAGAGCATATTGAAGAGGAGGGACCATAGCTCAACATAATTAAAGCTATATACAACAAAGCCACAGATAACATCATTCTAAATGGAGAAAAACTGGAAGCACTCCCATTAAAATCAGAAATCAGACCAGGATGCCCACTATCTCTGCTCCTTTTCAACACAGTGCTTGAAACTCTTGCTCAAACAATAAGTCAAGAAAAGAAAGTGAAAGGAGTGCTAATTGGTAAAGAAGAAGTCAAACGATTACATTTTACAGATCATGGGATACTATATCTAAGAGATTCCAAGAGTTGCACCAGAAAAGTCTTAGAACTGTTCAACACTTTCAGTATAGTTGCATGTTATAAAATAAATGTACAAAAATCAGTAGTTTTTCTATATAGCAATAACAAGCAATTGGAGAAAGAATACAGGGAAATGCTCCCATTTACCATTCCTGAAAAAAAATCTTCTAATAAATCTGACCAAAGACACCAAAGATCTCTAAGATAAAAATTTTAAATCATTGAGGAACAAGATTGAGGATCCTGCAGATGCAAGGGACCTTCCATGCTCATGAATTGGAAGGATTAATATTTTGAGAATGACCACCCTACCAAAAGCAATATATAGATTCAATGATCCCAATAAAAATCCCTATGACATACTTCAAAGAATGAGAAAAAACAATCCTTAAATTCTTATGGACATGCAAAAGACCCCGGATAGCCAAAGCAAACCTGAGCACTCCTGGGGGGGGTATTCCTATACCAGATCTCAAAGTATTCTGAAGAGCTATAGTCATAAAACAGCATGGTACTGACACAAAATAGACAGATAGATAAATGGAACATCATTGAAATTCGAAAGCGGAGTAAATGCAATTTCAGCCACCTGATATTTAACAAAGGTGCCAAGAATACACAATTGAGGAACGACAGCATCTTCAACAAATGGTTCTGGCAAAATTGGATGTCCACCTATAGAAGAATGAAACTAGATCCTTATCTTTCACCTTGCACAAAAGTCAGCTCAGAATGGATCAAAGACCTCAATGTGAAACAGGAAACGCTGAAACTATGAGAAGAAAATTTTGGCAGTAACTTACAAGATATAGGTGTAGGGAAGGATTTTCTAAATTGGTCAGAAGTTGCTCAGGAATTAAGTTCAGCAATCAACAACTGGCGCCTCATTAAACTAAAAAGCTCCTGTCCAGTAGAAGAAAAAATCAAGAAAGTGAAGAGAAAACCAACAGAATGTGTAAAAATCTTCACCAGTGACACATCTGACAGGTGTTTAACATCCAGAATACATAAAGAACTCAAAAAACAAAGAAGCAAGAAATCAAATGACCCAATTCCAAGAAGGGCTAAAGACATAAACAGAGAGTTCTCAAAGGATGAAATAAAGATGCTAAGAAACATCTCAAAAAGTGTTCAACATCATTAGTAATTAGGGAAAAGGACATGAAAACCACTCTAAGTTATCACCTTACCCCAAAACACTGCCTAGGATCAAGAGAAAAAGTGATACCAAATGCGAGCTAGGCTGTGTAGAAAGGGGAACACTCATTCACTGCTGGTGGGATTCCAAACTCATGCAACCTCTATGGAAAACAGTGTGGAGAAATCTTAAAAAAACTAAAAGTTATCCTGCCATATGTCCCGGTTATACCACTCCTTGGCATATACCCAAAGGACTCATCCTGTTGTATAGATACTTGTACAACCATGTTTGTTACTGTTCTTTTCACAGCTAAGAGATGAAAACAACCCAAGTACCCCTCAACTAATGAGTGGTTAACAAAAATGTGGTATATTTACACAATGGAGTTCTATTCATCAGCAAAGAAAGATGAAATAATGAAATTTGCAGATAAAATGGATTGATTTAGAAACTGTTACACTAAGTGAAGTAGTACAGATTCAGAAAAACAAACGACATATGTTCTCCCTCATATGTGGATCCTAGTACCAAATCCTTTCAAACTCCAGGTCCTTTTAATAAGATGATGGTACACTGCAGTCTCTTCTACATAAAAAGCTACCATCATCACAACTTCAGCTAGGCCGGATCGCTAAACATCGTCACAATTTGGTTTGTTGATGGTTGTGCTCATGCATTAGTGGAGGGCCAAGCAGGTCATTGGACCCTCAAGGAGTATGCAGCCACTCTTCCCAGCCAATTGTATGTAATTTGACCCTAATCATTCGTGGCCTCCTGGATTTGGGGAGGACTAAATAACACAATGCAGGGAATGCTAGGAAGAGAAGGCATGACCCATTCTGGGTAAAGGCTTTCCAGTGTGCATACCCTCATTTCGTATATACACCTCAGCAACCCCTCAATTATCTTGGTAAGTAAGCTCATTCATTTCATTGGATCCGCAGTAAAACTTTAATCAAACATTGGCTTACACTAGAACCTTAAAAGGGAATAAGCATTGCTTAGCATCCCCAGGAAATGAAGTCTCACAACAGATGGAAAATTTATTTGTTAATACTATTGTGTCTCATAATTATTTAAAAAAAAGAAAATGAGAATGTAAAAGGTGTTGAAAGGATATGGGAATGGAGATATTTTCTAAAATAGAAATAAGCAAGTGATGAAGGTCTGTGTAAGTTTATTTTATATAAAGAATGTGACAAAATAATATACACATACTCTTAAAATATGTATGGTCACAGTATAGTCAACTATTTTAAGGTACAAAATATAAATCTAGTCAAGGTTTATCTGAGACTCTTTGGTTTTTTACGCAAGCCTTATCTACATAGCACATGATAATTAAAAGTACCAGAGTGGTGGAACTAACATTATTGGATGTTTAACAACCATAGTTTGAGGCCTATACTAATGTTGTCAGAAGGACTTTAAGGACAGTTTTTGCTCCTTGCCCCCCAAGGTTTCCTAAGTTCCAGGGGAATATGGAACATCTCTCAAAATGTCCTGTAACTGTGGTGAGTCACCTGTCCTCTTGTTCAAGAAGGAAATGGAGACCCCACAATGTGGATTTCAACCAGGGTCCAATCCATAAAGAGGAGGGTCAACTCAGAGGAAATATTTCATTCATTCTTCCAAGTGAAGTCAGGAAAAGTTAAGCAATACCTTTGACTTATCTTCACATAGATGGATCTGGTAAAAGAAAGGAGCCAGGACCTCTTCCCAAGCCCATTTGACCCCTGAGGAACTCATCCTCAAATGACCCTAAGTGTAAAAATAAATTGATTAATTTCTCCCAGTGTATGGCTTAAACACCAAAAAGAAGTATAACCCAAGAGAAAATTCATCAGTGTATTTAAGTGTTCAAGGGATTACACTTCCCAGACACTAGGCTTAAGTCTATATAGAAAGTTATTTAGGCAATTATTTTTCATTATTGATTTTGCTCCTAACCAGAAAGTGCTGCTCTGATGTAAGACTTCAAATCTTGGTCTCCAATGTTGTAGTGCCCAGCTTACCCTAAGGGAGACAACCAGCTATTGTCCTAAAATGATGGATATATTTGTTTTCTCTCCCTAACTAGAAGACTTTGAGAATGAACTTACACTGATTCTAAGCACTCCAACATCTATCAAAATACCTGAAAGCAAATCCTGAATCCACCACTCTAGAGTCCAGCCTTGGAAAACAAAAGAAAAATGAGAAGGAACCCAATAGAGAGATGCTTTCAGAAGCACTTTTCAAGAAATTCCAATGGACTCTCATATGAACACTGGAAATTTGCCCTGTCCTGATTTTTTCCTATTTCACTGTCTAGAATGTATAATCATGATTACTCTTGCTTTTACCTTTCCTTCACATCTTCTAGTCACTATTCAAGCATTTTCTTTCCCCTCTAGAAATAAGAGTTATGCAGTTTGTGAGTCTTTTAGGTAGACCCATTGAAGGGGTAGTCCAGTTGCCTCACCCTGTGTCCCTGTTCAGCATGGAAGAAGCCAGAGTGGTCTGGGTCCCCATGCCCTTTTGGCAATTTGGGTAATGTCTTCAGGTAATGGTGTGATAAGACTAGGAGATAGGGATTGGCTAGGCAGTTAGGGTAAAAAGACCCCAGAGAAAAGTAACCGGTTTCTTGGCTAAAGGTCAAAATGTCCTTGGGTCTCTTAGCATCATAGTCTGTTCCAAAATATCAACAGCATTTGTGAGGTTGAATCTAAACGTTAAAAGATTTTAGGGATACTTTTTCAGACGGGGAATGGTTAGAGTAGCCAAAAGCCCCATGAAAATAAACAAATAAATGAAAAAAGATGAGAGAGTACATGAATTTATCAGAAAAAAGTGATGGGGAGATATGGGAGGAGTTGGAGGGGAGGGAGTGGGCATTTGTTTAATCAAAACACCTTATATGAATGTATGAAATTCTCAATAAATTTTTTATTTAAATTTAAAAAATCACCTAAAAAATAAAGACTAGTACCAGGATATTAGGGAACAGATGCTACCACAGAGTAAATGGTGAAAGTGGGAATGTTCATTTGGGAGGGGAGGAGGAAGGGACACACAAGGGACCACAGTGTTGGGGCAGGATGGAAATCAGGAGAGGGAGGTGGGTGTTATTGGGGGGAGTATGAATAATGAGGGTTCTGGGACTGGGGAAGGAGGAAGGAGGCCAGATGGGAAGGAAAAGTGTAGAGATGAATGAAATTGTGGGTACCAGGAAATATAGAGGAAAATGTGATGCACCAAAAACTGCATGAGAAATGCCCATACAGTGTCTAAACATTAGTGCATATGTATACCTATGGGCTGTCTGGCAAGGAACAGAGTGCTGAATAGAACAGAAAAGATTTCCCTTTGAGTGATCAGTGAGAGTGGTTCAGGAGACCCCCAAAATAACACAGGTTCTTGCCAAACCTCTTGGTCATATCTCAGACCTAGAAGACCCTACTGCTGAACACAGGACATACTTCAGATAAAGGACTTGCAGCAATGGCACAGGAACTGACTGGAGGCCTTCTACCTGAATTTTAGCTATCATTATGCTAGATGATAATATGCACTGTCAAGGGAGAAAAACAGTCAATATTCCAACCCAACTCTAAACCCTAATAACGATAAAGACTGGCACAGCAAACCACCTCTATTTGTGCAGTAGTGGCACTGTTATGGGGGGGCAGTCAACAGCTATCAAACTGTACTTAAAGCCCTTTCAATGGTTGTGAATTCATGGGTGGCACTGTAAACTCAACAAAATACACATGGCAGGAGAGGATACAGATTGTAGAGAATATCCTATGTCTTTCATTTCGCTAGACAAATGGAATGTATTACCATATGCTAAATGTGGATCGTTATATTACAGACAAATATACCATATACCACTCGTCAAAGAAGCTTCTTTTTGCAACAGATGGAGGCTACTGAAAAAATCCACAACTTTTCGGACACAGAGAATATACACTGGAGAGATGCCAAGCAGTAGGTGACACATCTACAGTTGAACCTCTACTCCTAACACTCGTGGAACATAGTGTAACAAGGGGTAGAGAGAAAACTAGTGCATCCCTCAACACTCACCAGTAAAGCTTCATTATACAACAGAGTGCAATGCACACAGAAGGCCACAACTGACCACGTTTTAAAGAATAAGACACTGCAGACTGTATATCCTTGGATGGGACTCCTATATTGAACTTCATACACCCATGGCTCAGGGACCACTGCAGAAGAGAGGGTAGAAAGATGGTAAGAGTCAGGGGTGGTTCATGCACACAGTGAAGGAGAGGCTTTCAGGCAGCTGGAAGCTGGCACATGTGTACTTGTGACAGTGGTGACTTCAAGCACAAGGGCCCATGTCAACTCAATTAAAAAAGGCCCAGACAGGGGGAGAGAAATGGGTGGCAGACTTGTCTTAGACTGAGAACTATCAGGGATTGTTTGATGCTGGATGTGGGAGAGTATGCCTTACATACAATCTCTAGATAGGATGACTAGACTCCAGTGGATGAATTTACAGTGAAGGATCTCTGGGTACAAATGGTTGTCGGGATGGTCTTAATGTGTATGGTGGAACACATGAGGTCTGCTGGCATGGGTGAGAGGGCATGGATGGTGGAGGGGTCTAAATATGATTAAGAACTGTTGCACTTCTGCACCAGTGATGTATGTTGTGCTGGTCATTGTTGTTATTTGGTCTTGAAGCTGATGTTTAATCATCTATTGATGTTTTCCCTTGGCACATTCATAGTGCTCTTGCAAACTATGAGATCTAGCCTTCGGGGAAGTGGTTTCAGGTTCGTCGCAGCTCTATTGCTCCAAATCCTGTGTCCAAAGAATGTTCTGTCTTCGGTCATACCTTCAAGTTTTGGGAGTCCATCAAGGGCTGTGGCAATAGCCTGAGTAATTTTCAGAGTCTCATGGACCACCCTGGTCAACAAATCAAAGGAAGTTATCTCCTGTCTGGCACTATTTCTTGTTATGTAGCCTTTAGCTATACACATGGACTACGTAGAGATAATGTATGTAAAATTTGTCAGTACATTGTTGTATTTATATGGTTTTGTCTGTTTTTCTAAGACTATCTAGATATTATTTATCTTTCACCCCTCTTGCTCACTGTTTAACCCTTCTGCCACAGATTCCCCATTTAATATGTTCCCATTTTTCCCATTTCTCCCTTGATAATACCTGTCTCCTATGGTCCCACCTCTTGAGCTCCTTCTTTCCCTTTTTCCTCAAGGTTCTGTGTATAACCCTTCCCCCTCCAATTTAAATAACCCCATTTTTATCCATTTCCTGGTTAGTAACCTGTTTACTACTCTTCTTCTCTCTCAGATTCTTTCTTTCCCTTTAGATACCTGGTTCCATTTAATTGTTCTGGTTCCTGTAGTTATGCCTGGACACATACTCACTTACAAAGATTTGATGCTAGGATCCACATATGAGGGCAAACATACATTATTTTTTTTCAGGGACTGTGTTACTTCACATAGTAGAAAAGTTCCTAGTTCCATCTGTTTACCTGCAAATTGCATGATTTCATTTTTCTTTACCACTGAGTAGAACTCCATTGTGCAAAAGCACCACATTTTAATTATCCACTCATCAGTTAAAGGACAGTTAGGTTGCTTCCATCTCTTAGCTATTGTGAAAACAGTAACAACAAACATGGATGGGATGTACGAGTGTCTCTGCAATGGGATGAGTCCTTTGAGTATATGCCGAGGAGTGGTATAATTCAGTCAAATGGTAGGTTCATTTTTAGTGTTTTAAGAGTTATCTACAGTACGTTCCATAGGGGTTGAACAAGTTTGCAATCCAACCAGCATTGGACGAGTGTTCCCCTTTTCCCCACATCCTCTCCAACATTTGGTATCATTTTTTCTCTTGGTAAGATTAAATCTAAAAGTGGCTCTAACTTGCATTTCCCTAATTATTAACGATGTTTGACACCTTTTAAGATGCTTGTTAGTCATCTTTATTTCTTCCTTTGAGAGCTCTCTGTTCAAAGACTTACCCCATGTTTTAACTGGGTTACTTGTTTCCTTTATTCTTTGTTTTTTGAGTTCTTCATATATTTTGGATGTTAAACATCTATCAGATGTGTCACTGCTGAAGAATTTCTCCCACTTCTTGATAGTTTCATTTAAATTTGAAAGCATAAAAGAAGTGGATAAATTTTAAAATGTATGGAAACCACCAAAGCTAAACCAAGAAGAAATCAACAGCTTAAAAAGATCCATAATGAAGAAATCAAAGCTATAATACCAAGCCCCCTGACTAAAAGACAACATGAACCCAGATAGATTCACAGACTTTTACCAGCTCTTAAAAAGAAAATCTAAAACTAATACAATATACATTATGTTAAAAGATTGAAACAACAGGAAAACTCTCAAATTCTTTCTATGATACCACTATTACTCTAATACCAAATCTAGGAAAATATACAATAAAAAAGAAAGCTAAAGGTAAATGCAAAAGTTCTCAACATAATACTCGCAAATTTCATCAAAATGATCATCCATATTTCATGCCTCTCTCCTACTCCCATCTTGTCCCCTGCCAGCCTTGGCCCCGTGCAGGCTCCAATTCCTGTGCTTCAGATCTCTGGACTAGCTTCCTAATCCAGACTAGCTAAACACCCTAATATAGATTTATAAGTCCCTCCTCAGGTGGTCTCCCCATCATCACCATCCCTAAATACTGATCAGCCAAACAGAACTGCCCTTCTAGGACTCTGAACGAGAAGAGAAGACCCTGTTGAAGACAGGACATACTTCAGATACAGGACATGGAGCACTGGAGTGGGAACTGACCTTGAAGCCTTCTACATGAAGTTTAACTCATATAATGCTAGATGATAATATGCAAACTATAAGGGGAAAAAAAGCAATTAATGGTCCAGCCCAGCCATTAAGCCTAATAACCATAACAACCGCTACAACCAAGGCTCATAGAACATAGCAGAACAAGGGTAGAGAGAAAACTAATGCATCCTTCAACTCTCATTAGTCCAGATTCCTAATTAAACAGAATGTGATATGCAGAGAAGGTCCCACAACTAACCACGTTTTGAAGAAAAAGATAAATAGTGTGTTGGTAGATAGGACTCCTATATTAAACCTCACCCACTCATGTCCATTGTGGAAGAGGGGCCAGAAAGATTGTAAGAGTCAGGACTGGTTTATAAACACAGGGAAGCAGAGGCTTTCAGGCCACTGGAAGTCAATACTTTTGACTTGTGACAATGGCAGCCTTGAGCACAGGACCCATGCCAACACAGACAAGGGCCTAGAGTGGAGCAAGAGAAATGGGTGGCATGCCAGCCCTAGAGTGAGAATTATTGGAGACTGATTACTACTGGGTGAGGGAGTGTAGGCTTTACTTGCAATCTCTAGATTGCCTGCTTAGACTCCAGTGGATAAATTTTCACTGAAGGACATCTGGGTACAAATACTTGACTGGATAAGACTTAACATGTTTAGTGGAATATGTGAAGTCTGGTGGGGAGTTGGGAGGGCATGGATAGGGGAGGAGGGTCTGAATTTGATTAAGAAGTGCTGTTAAGAAATGTACAACAGCTATTAGTGTTTTTTAAGAAAATAAAAAAATAGAAACAAATGAAGAGTATACATGGGTTTTCAGTCGAGTGTAGCTCCATTTGTTTTCTTCACGTCTTCCTCAACTAATATCAAGAAGTCTTTAGAGATTTGGACCAGTAACATGGAGTAATTTTTCTAATTAGGGCTTTTGAGCATTGGGCCTCTAAGGCCATATAATAGTCAACCACCAGCCCATCTCTGTAGCCCTACAGTTTGATTTCATCAGTGTAGCTGACCCCATGTTTCTCTTTCTTCTCTCCATGGGTGTCCTCTATGGAAAGCTCCCATCAGGCACAGTACTCTTTAGGCAGGAGGACACTTCCTGAGACATCACTGGAAAGCAGCATGGGAAGGTCTTTGGATCTGTCCTCCTTGTTCCTAACCCAGCAGAGAAACAACAGAATTCAGTAAGTATGGATGGAACTGTGTATCTGAGGGGGGTGATTGGAAGTATTATTTCCTTATTGTGATGAGAAACTGACAGTTTGATGTCTAGATAGTTTAAGCTATGTCTTTTGTGAAACTTGAAAAATTTGGACATTTTGGGTTTACTGCAGTCCAGAAATCATATTCCAATAATTTTTCACCATATTCTTCATACTGTCCTTAAATTTGTAGCAAATGCGTCCTTCAAAATTGATTCCTAAAGCAGAGAGGCTCATAATGGTGATGATAAGGAAGGTGAGGAGGCTGACAGTCTCCCAAATGCAATGAACCATTTTTGAGAGCTTCCTAAGTCCCAGGCAGTGAGCCATGTGTCCCATGTAGTGTGTTTCATTTCATGGGTTTCATTTTTCTACAATTATGAAGGCCAGCTTATCAGATAAGTCTAATGTGGCCTCAAATTTGCTAGTGTCTGAAGATGACCCTCAGCTTCTGATCTTCTTATGTCGAGTTTTCTTCAAGTGTTTGGATTACAGGAATTTCCCACCACTCTTGGCTTATTATTGTTACCTTACAACAAGTGAAAGAGCATATTATTATTATATAACTTGTAGTAGATGGTTACTTAGAAAACTGTACTTAAATATGCTCATATGATTACAACTGTAGACAATGGAATTCAATTTATCCTGTCAGGTTGTTTCTTTGACAACCAACAAAGCCATTTCACTTTCTCTCACCTGAGTAGCACACTCCTTTCCCTATTCTTTCTCTCTCACTCTCTCTCTTTCAGTTTTTGCCTCTCCATCTCTCTCTTTTTTGTATTCCTGATACCTCACAAAGCAGAGCAGTGGGTGTCGCAGCTGAATGAATTAATCCATTAATGATAACTGCAGATCACAGACTAAGTCCACGGAAAGAGTGTACACATGGTCACATATCTCTGTATTCTTGCCAGTCCTGGACAGTCCTGCAGTTTTCCACAGTCTTCTTTCACATTTTTTTATCCTACATATTTTCAAATGGAGAAAATATCTAACCACTTTAATATCTTTAAAAGGTCTCTTTTGGTTTTTAACACAGCTATAACTTCCACTATCTTCTAGGGTCAGTTCCTCTTTAAATATACTGAAATGCTGGTTTTTTAGGGTCTGGTCAGTAGCATTTTTGCTACCTAAAAATCCTTCATCCATTTGGCTATATATCCTCTGTCCATCCTTTTCCCATATGATGGGTCCAGGTGGCCATGCGCAGTTTTGTGTAATACACCCAAGTACTAATCTTGATCCTAAAATAGGTATGCCATTAACATTAGTATTGATGACACACATTTCAGCTTTTACGCTATTCACAGTCAGTATAGTTAGAACACAGACAAGAAGAACCTCAGGCTTAGAGATATCTAGGCCCTGGCACTCTCCCAACTCCTGGGCATTGTTCATCAGGTTCTTAATCATTTCCCAGGTCAAAGGAGGCTGCGTCTTCTTTTGGGGTCTCCTTTTCACTTTCCCAAGATCAGTGCCATGGGGTTTCAGTTGAGGAGTCTGATGTATCTGAGCAGTGCCCATGGGAGGTGGGGAGAATTCATTTTCTGTGAAGACACAAGCACACCCTCTCCCCATTGTTAGTTAAGGAGTTGGAGTTTTGCTGGGACAGTCAGTTCCTGCCAGTGCTTGGCCATTGGAGAAATTCCTTGATCATTTAGTGTAAAAAAATTTAAAGTTAGTAGAGACCCATGAAATAAGAAATGAGAATTCTGTACTGTTATCCCAGGTATAGGTGATTACCCAATTTTTATTTCAGTTATTTGATCTTTGAGAAGTTTATGTTGCCTCTCTATTATTGCTCATCCTCTGGGGTTAAAGGAATGTCAGTGGTATGTAAAATAGGGAACAAACTGTTTCAGGTTCAAACCAGGCTCATCAAACAAAACTGTTTTTTTTTAACTGTCCCATCTTGGTCTGGGAGGCAAAAACCTAGTTTTTAATTAAATTATTTTGTTATAGATAAGGGAAATCATAAAATGCAATATTGTATAATATAGAAAAACAGTAAAACATATTTTTTTAGTAGTTATAGGTAACTTTAACATTTGTCTTCATCTGTTTAACTGTAGACTGTGCTTAGGTGTGTAGCACAGGTCAGTGAAGTAGAATGAAAAAATGTTTTTTAGCTGTAACAGTGATTATTATAACAACATCCATCATCTTGTATTTTATAAACTTACTCAGACCTTTAATAAACTTACTTAAACATTTTTTTTATTTCTTCCATTTTGAAAATATCCAGCCATTTTAATCTTACTAACTTTAACATTCCAACACTTTATTTTTTTCTTAGACCTTTCTATTATTTCTTTTATTATATTTATAAAGAAACCCAGTTTTTTTGTTATGAGGGTCCATCAAATAACCAACATTTTGTACCTCATACCTATAGAGAGATAATCATTTTAAACATATCAGTACAATATAAGCTTGGTAAACGTATGGACATTGATGTATGTTTATTGCCTG
>NW_008338110.1:269415-295959 GCF_000622305.1 Nannospalax galili
AAAATTAGTATATTTTAAAGCAATAATACCCATAATATTGAACAAGAATAAGTTTGAAAGAGAAATTATTTTGACCTAGAAAAAATATTTTTAGTTTAATTTAACAATTTTGGTTTCCATGAGGCTTTACTTTTAAGTCAAAGTAATACCTAGTAAATTATTTTTAAGGAATATTGGTATATATAGACCATGGACAGATAAAATGGACATTGCACAACCCTTTGAGAATAAACCAGAACCAAAAGGGTACTTAGCAAATAGGATTTTTACATAACTAGAGACCTAGAGACACTATTTCATAGATTTTAAAATTGATTAGGGTACCCAAGTTAAAAGGCCTTTGAATGTAAATTTGTATCTGTGTATTTTAATTAGGCATGCCAAAAATAAAACCAATAATTTCGTGTACAATAAAAAGAATGAAAAATATTGAAATTCGAAGTGGCCAAATTTTAAAATTGTCTTGACACAAATGATATATGAGGACAATTATCATAGACATGTGACATAATTATGTGAGATCTCAATACATAGAAACATATAGAGACACATGACATAATTTTAAGAAACATAAAAATGATTGTCAGACATATGTGACACAGTTACACAAAACTAGGTGCACCTAAAATGCATTACTTAATACGTTTGATTATGATGAATTTTGTAAGATATTTTGAAAGCAGGTATAGGTGGAGTCATGTAGAAAGTAGCAGTTTGGTTTTAGAAGAGAGTGCCATGTAGCATTATTTTACTAAAAGAACATGGAATCTGAGTTAAACGTAAAAGATAAGACAATTAATTAATATAACCTGTGTTTACATTGAATTGTAGGGTCTTTAGTGAACTTAATAAGCGAAAACTCAAAGGTCAGTTTCTCAGAAAACAGAAAACCTGGAAATGAATTTGTAGTGAGTGGAAAAACTTAAAACAACATTTTTTTTTTAAAAAAAATAAAGGTAACAAACAGCTGAATGAAATAAAACTAACAGAGGAATAGAATTGGAAGGGACAGGAAAAACGAGTGAAGTTTAGGTGTTAGGAATCAAACCTAGGTTCTTATGAATAGAAAATTATGCTCTTAACCATGAAGCCATTTCTCCAGCTGGAATAAGAGAAGAAAAATCTCCAGACGACCATAGAGCTCATTAAAGAGTCATAGTAGGAAAGAGAGAGATAACCAGAGCCTTTGTTTCTGGCCAAACCTGTTTTTTGGCTTTTCAAAGGAGGCTTAGACTGGCTTGCCTGTGCTTTTACAGCTTGTAACTGTGTTATTTAGGAAAGGCATAGGAAGTTTTTCATAGAGTAGAACCAAAGCTGTAGGGGTTCCAGGCAGCTGTGAAGCTGCAGCCCCCAATGGAAGCTCTATTTTTGAGGTGGTAGGGTACAATTAATTATCTAAGATACCATATCCCAAATAAGTATAAGGCACATGTTTTCTAATCTTTTTTGAGGAAATATAAAGTCCATATTTTGTTAAAATAGTCATTAATTTAGTAAGCATAACTTCTAAAAGTTGAATAGAAGGATGATTAAGGAGAATATAATCAATACAATGAACAAGAACCGCAGGGAATTCCTTAACAATTGGCCTAATCACTTTATGTAGATAAAATTGACATGTAGTAGGACTATTTTTCATTTCCGGTGGTAGGACTTTCCATTGATACCTCTGCGTGGGAACAGAGTGATTGTTGACAGGGATAGTGAAATCAAAACATTCTCTATCCTTAGGTAAAGGAATAAAAATAAACAACCTTTTGTATCAATTATAATAGCATGCCCTGTAGACACAGCTGCAGGAGAGGGAAGGCCAGGCTGTAGTGATCCTATCTTTTTTATAGTGGCATTAGCTTTCCTTAAGTCTTGTAAAAATATCCATTTTCCATGAGTTTTCTTTGGTATTACAAATATTGGCATGTTTCAGGGACTGTTAGAGGGCTCTAAATGCCCTTTATCTAATTGTTCTTGTATAAGACCCTGTAAATGAGGTAGGATATGGTAAGACTGGAGTGAGGAAATATTTCCTCCTACCCCCAGGAGGGGGAGACGCTATTTTTGTGGCCCAATATGATGGCCAGTCTTCATGTCTAATAATTGATTGATGAGCCCCTGTATCTAATAGACCCTTTATAGCAATTCCCTATACTACTAGGGTCATTGCAGGCTTAAGGTCATATGTTACAGGGAGAGTCCATAATTCCAGGGTGGGTTTACTCTCACTGAGGCTGTTGACCCTCTTGGTTGAGGGGCTGAGGGCTGCCCCATCTTTCATTTAATTTTTTTTTGTCTTTTTGAGACAGGGTCCCCCTGTAGCCCCAGCTGTCCTGGAACTCACTATGTAGACCAGGCTGGCCTTGAACTCACAGAGACCCACCTGCTTCTGCCTCTGAGTGCTGAGATTAAAGGCATGTGCCACCACACCCAGCTAAAGTTTTGTTATTTTTGTTGAAGTTAGAACAACAATCTCTAGCCCTATGGAAATCTTTTTGACATTTAGGGCATTTTTTACTTGGTTTAGGTCTCAGCCTGACCATGAGGGATCTGGTATAGGCTTGCAATCTATGAGAGGGCATTGTCTTTCAAAGTGACCCAAATTTCCACATTTAAAGCATGGATCTTTCATTTGGGCAGTGGAAGTTTCTACTAACGCTGCCATCATTCTAGCCTGTGCTGAAACCCTGCCTATGTCCTGAGTAACAGTCACCCAGGAAGACAAATCTTGGCTTTTTTATTGGAGTAATTCCTGCTTTACATTCCTGAGTAGAGCCATCATAAGCAAGTTGTTGTATTAAAATCTGGGCAGCTTCTACGTGAGGAACATTAGCCTCTACTGTTTGCTGGACCCTAGGTAAGAATTGAGCCCATTGCTCCTGTGGCTTTTGTTTGAGATCAGTCATGCTAGCTTTTGCTGTCTTACCATCCAGTGCAGATCTCCAGGCTCTCAAGGCACAGAGGTGCACCTGTTCAAAATATTGAGCCAGTAAAACCTTTTGTGCCTCAGCATCAGCATATCGGCCTTCCCCCTTAAGCATGTCAGGTGTCACACCAACATCAGCTTGAGCATTTCTTGCTGACTGTTCAGTATACTTATCATAGTATTTAGACTTAAAAAGGAGCCATTGTCCTGGGGACAAGGCAGACTGGGTGAGGTGTTTAAAGTCCCAAGCAGTGACTAATTTGTGGCTAAGCTGTTCAAAGATGGCCATGGTAAAAGGACCATGCATACCATTTTCCATCACCTCCTTGGGCATTGCTTTCAGCCTTTCAAAGCCAAAAGTACTATGTATTCTACATTCAGGGTTATCAGCTGCCACTGGGCCAGCTGGAATGTGAACTGGAAAGAATTGAGGGGATGGATATGGCAAGGGAGTGGAAGGTTCTCTAGAGAAAGTGTCTCCTGGGAGCGGATTTTGAAACATGGGAAGGAGAGATTCAGGGTCAGAAGCAGAGGACAAGGTATAAGAAACGTATGTCATGGGGAATGCTGGGGGAGGAGAAGGAGGTGTGGGGAAAGATCCCAAAGTGGGGGGCAACTCCCCCTTTCTAATAGAATTAGAGGAGGGTGGTTGCATTCCCAGAGGCTGTGCCACAGCAGGAGGGAGCTCTGGTAGCTTCACAGCACTAAGAGGAGGTTCTGGGATCTTTGTAACAGCCTGAGAAGGTTCCAGCTGTTGGGCTTTTGTGGAGGGAGGACTGGTGGTGGTAGGGAGCAGGGGTGTAGTTGGCTGGGCCACAGAGGGAGGGGATTCTGCTTCTACTTGGAGACACTGGAAAAGAGCAGACCAGAGAGAGAAACAGAAGACAGGCACAGTATTGCCTTGCCTTTGATAATTCTGTACATTCTCTCCTACTCTTTTCCAAGATTCCAAGTCAATAGTTCCTATAGCAAGAAACCAACGATTACATTCTATAGTAATATCTAAAAGGCCTTAATCTGAGTTTCTGTACATTTAATCCCTCTAGACATTAGCATGCATTTAAGAATAGATTGGAAGTGAGACTGGTTTGGAGAAAAAGAATTACCCATATTTACAATTGCCCCTTACCTACGAAACAGTGTGACAAGGGGATCCAATCAGCCGAAGTGGGGAGGATTGCTCTGTCCACAGCGAAACAGAGGTCTGAAAGTGTCCCTGTTCAGGCACCAGTTGTTGGAACTCAAGTTTGCTTTGCTTACCAGGGGACATGCTGGCTTCAGGGCACAGGACTTGATTGGTGAGAAAGTCTTACACCCTGGGACCTGTGCTTTCCAGCAAGCCAATCTATTTTAAAATTCAGATGGTTTTAATACATCTCAAGGAACTAGCAGTCACGTGGGATATGGCGGTCATATACAAAGATTTAGGGTACAAAGAAACAGGACATTTATTCTGTTGGTTGGCTCCAGAATGATTCTTAAACTTTTACTCAAGGTTATCAATGTCCATATGGTACTTTATTGGCCACAATGTTTACTTTCTTAGAGCTAAAATCATGGTGAACTTTTAGCTTTTAGCTCAGGATTAACATTTAACCTGGCCTAATCACTTAGCCAGGCATAGCTGTGTTATTTGTTCAGGACAAGGAGATGAGCTAAGGGTTGTTAACCAAGATGCTTTCCCACAGAGCAGGGAGCCTGCACTTTTATGACCAGCTGCTTCCTCCTGCCAGCCTAGCAGTGTTCTGCAGGACAGGGATTATCAGAGCCACTGTGTTCAGTGCCCCTCCCTTTAGCAGAGAATGCAGCCTTGACTTAAAAGTTTTAGGCTCACCTCACCCTAGGGCCTGGCGTCCTGGTTTCCTACAACAAGATATCTAAAGGGAGATAAGAAACAGGATGCTCAATAGGGAGGTAAACATCCTGTTTTGTTTTTAGGGTGTTCAATCCTACAAGGAAGATGGCTAAGCTTAGGAAGCAAACACTTCAACAGATTCAGGAAGTCTGTGAAATTGACAAGGTTCACTAGTCTACTCCATGCCTAAGCTTCTGTAAGCCCTAAGTACCTCTGAGAGACACTCAGGCCAGCCAAGTTGCTGGAAAGAGCAAGATCAGCAGACCTTCCTGGAAGAAGCATAGACGAACTGAACTGCCTGGAAGAGGCTGAGACCTGAAAAATACAATGTCTAACCTGGTGAGCTGCTTTAGGCTGTGAAGTGAGACCTAGGTGTCCTTTGTTTTGAGTAAGGGTGGTCTTTGGTGATGCAGATGTCTTTGTGTAACCTCTATTCTTGTAAGTAAACCCTCATATTGCTGTAAGTAACACCAATAAGGCTTGTTGATTCACTAAGCTGGACTTTGGTGGTCTCTGTACCTTGGTTTACTGCTGGTTCTATGTCTCAGGTGAGTAGATATTTTTCATGTCTCCCCTGGAAGGTGTCACACAATATAAACATGTGCAAGAAAATATGCCCAGCTCCCACATGGTGGCCAACAACAGATCATAACACCAGTTCCAGAGGACTCCTGTTAACTTTGATGGCTAAGTCTGCAGAAGAATAGAATCACAGAGAGAGTCCAAGAAGTGAAACTTTGGGAATTTATTCAGATCTCAAAAAAATGTCTATGGCCATATCATTCTGAGTGTGTATGATCTTGATAGACCTCTATAAATTGTACTTTAAATGTAAACATCTAAATTGGATATTATTAGTAGTGGTAACAATAAATATTTATAGAACACATTATAAATGCCAAGAAACATTCTAAGACAGTGGTTATCAACTTTAGTAAAAGAGACACAAAAACTTTAAAGGCTTTAGTATTATTTGACTTTTTGTCTGAGGAGAGAGATTAAATATTTAAATATTGGCCCAAGTGAATATATTATTATACCAGGATAAAATATCTAAACAATCTCAAAAGTTTTTGCTGGAATTTTCATACTATGATCATTTATATAATATTTTATTTTTATTTTTGGTATGATGAAATTGCTCATTCATGTTTATAAGCCACCCTGTACATTTGCTCTTTTTCTTTTCAATGAATTATATCAGCTCAGATCAGTGTTTTAACTCAGATGACCTGAGAGCTAGAGCTTCAGGTCAGGAAGCCTGAAGAAAAGTCAATTCAGGCATCATGGAGATTGACAGGCTGTAACCTTGTAGCTAATGATGCCCTCCACTGTATATGAGAAAGAAGACTTGTTATCAGAAACAGTACTAAGCATTGTCACCATTCCATTACAGAATATCAACACAGTGAAAGGTAAAACCCAGAGAAATTACCACTCAGATGGACTTCAGCAAAAGCAATGTTTATTTGGGAAGTCACCTGTGGTGGCTTTCAAACCATGGGATTGAGGAAAGACCACCAGTTTGCAGGCTGTTGGCTAGAGGCTTTTATAGGGGTTTAGGGAATGCGGAAGGTGGGAAAAATAATTCAAAATATTTTCAGCAGGATGTTGGGGTCTATACATTGTAAAAGTTATCAGGGGAAGCAGCTTGTACTGGGTCAGCTCTTGCAGCAGTTGGGTCATGGGTGCAGAGGCCTGTTTATCTTCTAAAGTTATCTGACCCGTTTATCTTCTAAAGTTATCTGGGGAAATAAACTATGTTGAACCTGTCCCCTCCTTTTTGGAGGAGCAATACTGATGCAATTCCTTTTTTTCGGAGGCCTCAGGGCCTGTCTTGTGGGGCTTTACTGCACTGGGGTACGGCCACCTGCAGACCTGGACTCTAACATACAGTAAGGAGCCATTTTCTCACTGGATATTCATGAGGTTGACAAAAATAGAACTGAATAAATAAATTTTCAGCTTTTAAATTTACTTTTATTGTTAGTGTACTTTGCTCATAACTCCCTCCAAATTAAATAACAATCTAAATGAAGTTCTTATCATTTAATCTTTTGATCAACAGCAGGTGCAGTGATCTAAAATGATCTCTAATGCTATATTTCCACTTTGATGTGATGGAAAATATTCAACTAATTATCTCTGTTTCTCAAAATTTGATGTCTCCCAAAGCAATAATAAAAGTACATTTAATACTCGCAAATGATAATTAGTATTTGACCAAGCAACTTTTGAAATACAGGATGAAAATAGATAAGTGGAAGAATGGTAGATGTATAGACAGGAGTGTAACAATATGTTTCCTTTAAGAAATAACTTTAATTGTGTGTCAAATGTTGAAATTTCAGTTATTATATGATCTGCTACAAAAGATTTTATACCATTGCTTTAGAATACAATAAGGTGTATTTTTCTGATGCTTAATGCCATTTAGAAATTACCATAACGTCTTTCTTAAATATGGAAGAAACTTTCTCATCCTCATATATTTTCTGAGAAAACTAAACTGTGTTTTATCATCAACATAAATTTATTACCCCTAATGTTCTTGGCCTTCTAATCTTGTCGAGTTGGGGAACTCTCAGAAAGGGGCATAGTGCTGAAACTTTTCTAATAATGTTAAGTATTGTTGAAGGTGCACAAATGCACACATCTGAAGTATAACTGTTTCAGTTGTTAATTCTTATTGTAAAAAAATATATTATATGGTGTCCATACTTGTAGGCAGAAGATTGAGGCACGGTGACTGTTTTTTGAGAACAGGTTTCACTGCATAATGTGTTCAAGGATAGGTGAGCTGTTAAGCAAGACCCAGTCTCCAACAAAAAAACAAGACAGAACAAAACAAAACATCACTCAGGAACACATTCTAAATATTAAAAAAAAACTGCCTCAAAGACAAACTCCAATGCACATACATGCAGACACACACACACACACACACCACAGAGAGAGAGAGAGAGAGAGAGCGAGAGAGAGAGAGAGAGAGAGAGAGAGAGGGAGAGGGAGAGGGAGAGAGAGAGAGATAAAGTGTTTGGATGTGTTTGGAAACAATTGTGATCCCAGGGTTCATAAATCTGAGGCAGGAAATTTGCTAGAACCATTACTTCAAGAATATCCAGGATCATCTAAAGATAGCCAATATAAAATAGCAAATAAAAAATTTTACATATCATGTATGTGTAAGTATGTATGTGAGTGTATATTTGTATCCTTCTATCTACTTATCTTTTGAAGAATTGGTCAGTGTACGTACAAAATGATCTTATTGCTTTTTTCTTGTTATTTGGATTTTCTGTATTTTGAAGGTGTCCTAGTAATAGAGAATCACTAAATCTGACACTTGTCTCAGAATTCTACCTTATGGGATTCTCTGAGGACTCAGATCTTCAGCCCATCCTCTTTGGACTGTTCCTGTCCACATACATGGTGTCTGTGCTTGGGAACCTGATCATCATCCTGGCTGTCAGCTCTGATTCCCGTCTCCACACCCCCATGTATTTCTTCCTCTCCAACTTGTCCTGGGCTGATACAGGTTTCATCTCCACTACAGTCCCAAATTTCATTGTGAGCATCCAAATCCAGAGCAGAGTCATCTCTTATGTGGGATGTCTCACTCAGATGTCTTTTGCTCACTTTTGGATGTATGGATGGAATGCTTCTGACTGTGATGGCCTATGACCGATTTGTGGCCATCTGCCGTCCCCTGAATTATCATGTCATAATGAACCCTCGTCTTTGTGCCACTTTACTTCTGGTGTCTTTTTTACTTAGTTTTGTGGAGAGCCAGCTACATCTTTTGGTTGCATTACAGACGACCAACTTCAAGGATGCTGAAATTGCTAGCTTCTTCTGTGACCCATCTCAGGTCCTTAATCTTTCTTGTTATGACACCTTCAAAAAGAGCATAATTCAATATTTTGTTACTATCGTGTATGGTATGTTTTCCATCTTAGGGATCCTTTTTTCTTACTACAAAATTGTGTCCTCCATTCTGACCATGCCATCCTCAAGTGGGCGGTCTAAAGCCTTCTCCACCTGCGGGTCTCACCTCTCAGTGGTGTTCTTATTTTGGGGAACAGGTATTGGCGTATACATTGGATCTGTTCTTTCAGAGTCTTCCAGAAACAGTGCTGTGTCCTCATTTATGTACTCTGTGGTTACTCCTATGCTGAATCCCTTCATCTACAGCCTGAGGAACAGAGACATTCAAAGATCCCTGAGAATGTTCTATGGTAAAATAATTTAACCTCAGGGTGTATGTCATTCATTTCTGATATAACAGCAGGAACCAGGAAAATAAAAAGGAAGCACAGAAGAAAAGGGAAAGAAAGAGCCTGAGAGATAGATAGAGAAAGAGAGTAAGACAGAGAGAGACAAAAAGTAGGAAACATGTTAACAAGAGGGAAATGACAAAAATAGAGTTATTCAAATGAGAAAGAGGAGGAAAAAGGCATACAAGGAACCATGATGGTAAAGGGGAAGAAGTAACTAATGAGAGGGGGAATAATAGGAATAACAGGTAATCAAGGGGAAAATGGGGGAAATGAGCATACTTAAACTGGGGAAGGGGGAGGGAGGTTAGACAGGGAGAGAGAGTGAGAGGAGGGATAACTAAACTTAGGTGATATAAAAAACCAGAGATAACTAAAACTTAGGTGATGTGAAAAACCAGAGATAACTGAAGTTAGGTGATGTAAAAAAATATGGCTGACTGTATTAACTCAACCTCTTCCTGAAAAATACACATACAATATCTGTACATGAGTGCACGTGTATGCCAGACAGGGTATTCCAAGAGATTTCCCAAGTAACATAGGCTATGCCACAGCCCTCAATTTCCTCACAGATCTTTAAGGTAAGACCATATTGCTGAAGACAAGAAATACTTTGGACACAGGACCTGGAGCAATGGAGCTGGAACTGACCTGGAAGCCACCTCCATGAAGTCCAGGAAGCCACCTCCCTGTAGTCTAACTCTCATAATTCTAGAGGATGCTATGCGCGCTGCTAAGGGAGAAAACTCAAACAATGGTCCTAGCCCAGCTTCGAAGCCTAATAACCACTATAATGACTGACACAACACATGTGGTGGTATAGTAGTGGCACATTTTGTGTAATATTACTTAAATGTTCTATTGTTATGTAAATATTATAGAACAAGAGTTAAATGTGAAAATCTAAATTTCAAATAAATCCTTTTTAGCTATTTAAGACTGTTTTACGAGATATGATTTTTTGATCTGAATAGAATGTTTTAACACTTATCTGTTATTGGTCTCACTACCAATGTATTATTTCTGAGAGACTAATATATCTTTTATTGGTGTCATGCCATTTATTTTCTCCTAGACACCCAAATGTAGCTCACAATTGTTAGGTTCACAATATATTTGGTTATGTTTCAATACACTCAATTGAATCCATCATTTTTGGGGGGTCTTTGTGAAATAGGGTTTCCCTGTAGTCCCAGCTGGCCTGGAACTCACTATGTAGACCAGGCTGGCCTTGAACACACAGCGATCCACACGCCTTTGCCACCTGAGTGCTAGGACTAAAGGCATGCACCACCACATCCAGGTTGAATCCATTTTACCTCAAGCATTCAAGACTCAAAGATGATATTGTTTTAAACCATTTAAAGTTTAGTGACACAACTGTTATAATTGGATTTGAGAATATAAGTCTCGCCACAGGAAATAATTTCATACCTGGTACTGTAATCCTGAAAAACTCATGGCTGAGTAGGTCTTTGTTCCTAGGGTAGGACCTACTACTGTTCTTTTTCTAAATAGTCATAGTGTTGTCTTCTAAATACTTATGCTTATACTCATAAACCTGGGCTTTCTTTCTTTTTTCAACCTTTTTATTGAATTTCTGTGTATTTAATTCATAATATCTTAATTCTTTTTTTAAAAAATTATTTATTTAATAAACACATAATTAGAAGAAGCATTTCATTATGACAGCATTGATATATTTAATAATTTCCAGAGCGAAGATGCATCTCCTTCAAAATTGGCTGTTAATTTTTAGTGTTGAATTAATACAGATATACAATATTGTACTCAGTATAAACTCTATGACATAAAATTGAATGTGGTTTTAACCTTTAAAAAAGAGCTCTATTTCATTATGAAAATACAGAGTGTCATACAGAAAAATTCATTTTTAATGCAATTAACACTTAGATGTTTCCACATGTGTCTCTAATCTTTATATATCTGTTTATTACTAGTCGTAGTCAGGTACTTTCCGATATCCTTGGCACCTGAGCATGGATGTAAAGTCATCAGGTAGATTTCAATGGTAATGTTTTTCACATTTACTAATCAATAAGGAGCAAATTTTTATGCTTTGAAGAATTATTATTTTTAATTTTTAAAAAACTTTAAAAAAATTTAATGATGACATGATTAGAAGAAGCATTTCATTACACCTTTAACATATTCAGTAACACATTCCAGAACAAGGATACATCTCTTTTAAAAGTGGCTTTAAATTTTAGGGTCATAGTTGAATTAATACAGTTATACAATATTTAACTCAATACAAACCCTGTAAGACATAAAATTCAGTTTTTATCCTTTAAAGAATATCTCCATTTCTTCTTAAAATATTCTGTTTCCTACATTATTAATGTTACTAACACGTAGATGTTTGCACATGTGTTTAATCTCTATGTATCTGCTTATTACTAGTCACAGTTGGTTACACTCAGATACTTAGTACCTGAGTATGGATATAAAGTCATCAGGTAGATTTCACTGGTAATGTTTATCACCTTTACTATTTAAAATGAAGTAAATTTTTATGCTTCTTTCTCAAATATGTCTTTTTAAAAATTTTGGTGATTTTATTGTTTGTATATCATACAGAACATCCCAGACAATCTTATTCACCTATATACCCACTTCCCAAATGGCACCATCCCATAGCCTCCCCGCTCCCACACACTGGATACCATATAGTCTGTCATCTCTGTTACTGTCCACTGTGTTGTTGGCACCCCTAGCGATTCCCCAGTGCTTGTCTGTCTGTTGAATCTAGTCAGCCTATCTAGAAAGCCTTGCTTTAGGAAGATCAGCTGTTCCTCATCTAGCAGAAATCAGTTGTCAACATTCCTTTAGATAATATTGGGGTCTGCTGTTCATTTTCCCAGTTCTATGCTGGGTTACTGGGTGGGAGTCTTTTGGGTCACCATGGCCAATAACTCAAAGGAAGGTATCTCCTGTCCGGCATTGTTTCTTGTTATGTAGCCTTTAGCTATATATATGGACTTTTAAAATTTATATTGACCCCATTAATCTTTGGTTATACTTTCCTTTTGGGTGTGTAAGACCCTACAATTGTCCCAGATAAACTCATTTTTTTACTCTTAAGGTCATTTGAGGATCTGTTCCTGAAGGGTAACACAGGCTTTGGAGGAGCCCCTGGCTCCTTTCTTTTACCAGTTCCATCTCTATGAAGATAAGTCAAAGATCCTGCTCAACCATCACTGGATTCATTTGGATACATGGAGGAAATGCTTTATCTGTGTTGCCCCTCCACTTTGTAGACTGGACACTGGTTCAGGTCCATCTCATGGGGTCTCCTGTTGAATGTCCCCCAAGCCCACAAGGCTTGGAGCTTCAACAAGAAAGAAACCAAGACAAAAGTCTTGAAGTTATGTGATGAATTTATTCGAAGATAGGTTCTTACAGTCAGGCAAGCCATCACAGAATGGCCTCTTGTTGTGAGGCACATAGATCTTACATAGGAATCTTAAAGTGGCAGTGTTCTTTTCTTGTAAGCTTAAGTCAAGCATGGCTCCCAACAGTCTCCATGGCTTCCTTCATCAAGAGGACAGGTGATTCACCACAGTTACAGGACATTTTGAGAGATGTTCATAGTTCCTTGGAACTTAGTCGACCTAGGAGGGCAAGGAGGGAAAACTGTCCTCTATGTCCCTCTGACCAAATTAGTATGGGCTTCAAAGTACGGCTATTAAACATCAAAGTTCCATCAGTCTGGTACTTTTAATTACCATGTGCCATGTAAATAGAGCTTGGACAAAGACCAAATGCTCTCAGATAAACTTTGCTTAAACATATATTACATTCTTTGATCTGATTGTATGTATAACTTTTTAGTAGGTTGTTGGCCTAGTATGGTTCCCTCTGGTTTTCTAAAACTAGCTAGACATTATTTATCTCTCACATTGTATAACCCTTCCACCGTGGTTTCCCTCATTTAAGGTGCCCCTCCTTTTCCCCTTTCTCCTTTAATAACATCCTTTTCCTATCGTCCCATCTCTCTTAAGCTCCTTCTTTCCCTTTATCCCCTAGGTTCCTTATATAACCTTCCCTCCTCCCTCCCGTTAAAACAACCCCATTTTTATATATATCACCCCTGTTAACACCTATTTTCTACTGTTTTCTTTCAGATTCTTTCCTTTCCTTTACCTCCCTGGTTCCTCTTCATTGTCCTGGTTCCTGTAGTTATGTCTGGATACATACTTATAAAGATTTGGTGCAGGATTCACATATGAGAGGGAACATACGTCTTTTTTTTTTCTCAGTCTGTGTTACTTCACTTAATATAACAGTTTCTAGTTCCATCCATTTACCTGCATATTTCAGGATTTCATCTTTACCGCTGAGTAAAACTCCATCGTATAAATGAACCACATTTTCATTATCCACTCATCAGTTGAGGGACACTTAGGTTGCTTCCATCTCTTAGCTATTGTGAAAAGAGCAGCAACAAACATGGATGTACAAGTGTCTCTGAAATAGCATGAGTTCTTTGGGTATATGCCAAGGAGTGGTAAACTGGGTCAAATGGTAGGTTCATTTATAGTTTTTTACGAGTTCTCCAGAGTGCTTTCCATAGGGGTTGAACAAGTTTGCAGTCCCACCAGCAGTGGATGAGCATTCCTTTTTCCCCACATCATCCCCAACATTTGGTATCATTTGTTCTCTTGATGTTCACCAGTCTTATTGGGGTAAAATTAAATCTTAAAGTGATTTTAGTTTGCATTTCTCTAATTACTAGTGATGTTGAACACCTTTTAAGATGATTCTTAGTCATCTTTATTTCTTCTTTTAAGAACCCTCTGTTCAGTTCCTTAGCCCATGTATTAATTGGGTTAAGTCCTTTCTTGATTCTTTGTTTCCTGAGTTCTTTAAACAATTTGCATATTAGGCCTCTGTCAGATGTGTTGCTGGTGAAGATTTTCTCCCATTCTGTGTGTTTTTTCTTCACTACCTTGGTTGCTTCCTTTGATGTACTGAAGCTTTTCAGTTTAATGAGGTCCCATTTGTTGATTCTTGACCTTGTTTCCTGGACAGTTGATGTCCGGTTTAGAAGATTCTTTCCTACACTTATATCTTGTTGGTTATTGCCAATGATTTCTTCTAAGAGTTTCAGAGTTTTAGGCTTCAAATTGAGGTCTTTAATCCATTTGGAATTGACTTTTGTGCAAAGTGAAAATAGGGGTTTAATTTCATTCTTCTACAGGTGGAGATTCAGTTTTGCCAGCACCATTTGCTCAACATGCTGTCTTTCCTCCAGGGTACACATTCAGTTTTATCTTTTCACCCAAATACTTGCTTAATCAAACATTTTTGTATGAGTACCATCTTGTCTTTATGACTATAGCTCTGTAATACAGTTTAATATCTGGTATAGTAATCCCTCTCCCCCCAGGATTGCTTTTAGTGCTCAGGGTTTCTTTGGCTATCTGAGGTCTTTTGTGCTTCCATTTGCATCTTAGAATATTTTTTCTCAATTCTGTGAAAAATTTCATGGGGATTTTTGACTGGCATTGCACATTTTTTATTTTAAAAATGGCTTTTGTAGGAAGGCCATTTTCACAATATTAATTCTTCTCATCCATGAGTTTGGGATATTCTTTCATCTACTGATTTCTTCCTCAATATCTTTCTTTAAGGATTTAAAATTTTTACTTTAGAGGTCTTCAATATCTTTGGTCAGGTTTATTTTGAGGTTTTTTTTTTTTTGCAGCTATTCTGAAGGGGAGTGTTTCCATGTACTCTTTCTCTGATTGCTTGTTATTGGTATATAGAAAGGCTACAGACTTTTGTAGGATAATTTTGTAACCTGCCACTTTACTGAATGTGTTAATAATTTCTAGGAGTTTTCTGGTGTAATTTCTGGTTGTCTGTTAGATATTATATCATCTGCAAAAATGGATAATTTGATCTCTACTTTTCCAATTATTACTCCTTTGTTTTCTTTCTCTTGTCTTATTGCTCTTGCAAGGCTTTTAAGCACTATGTTAAAGAGAAGTGGAGATAGTGGACAACCTTGTCTGGTTCCTGATTTCAATGGGAGTGCTTCCAGTTTTTCTCCATTTAGAATGATGTTGTCTGTGGGTTTGTTATATATGGCTTTAATTATGTTGAGGTATGTTACCTCCAGTCCAATTCCCTCTAGGACTTTGAATACAAATGCATGTTGAATTTTTTCAAAGACCTTCTATGCATCTATTGAGATGACCATGTGGTTCTTGTCTTTGAGTCCATTTATATGGTTTATGACATTTATTGACTTACGTATATTGAACCATCCCTGCATCTCTGGAATAAAGCCAACTTGATCATGCTGGATGATCTTTTTGATGTGTGTCTGTATGTGGTTTGGAAGTATTTTGTTGAGAATTTTTGCATCTATGTTCATTAAGGATATGGGTCTATATTTTTCTTTTTTGGATGTATCTATATCTGCCTTTGGTATCAGAATCATACTTGCTTCATAGAAGGAATTTGGAAATTATCCCTCCATTCCTATGTTTTTGAATAAATTAAGTAGTATTGGATGTAGATCCTCTTTAAATGTCTGGTAGAATTCTGGTATAAATCCATCTGGTATTGGTTTTTTTTTTTTTAGTTGGAAGGTTTTGTATTACTGTTTCAATTTCCTTATATGTTATCGGTTTGTTTAAGCTGTCAATCTCTTCTTGGTTTAGTTTTGCTGGTTTCCATGCTTTTAAGTACCCACCCATTTCTTTGAGGTTTTCAAATTTAGCAGCATATATGTTTTTTAAAGTATCCCCTTATAATGTTCTGGATCTCTTTGGTGTCTGTTGTAATGTGTCCCCTATCACCTCTGATTTTGTTGATTTCGAGGCGCTCTTTCTTTTTGTTAACTGGGCCAGCAGTGTATCAGTCTTGTTTATCTTTTCAAAGAATCAGCACTTGGATTGATTGATTCTTTGTATTGTTTTCTTTGTTTCTATTTCATTAATTTCTGCTCTGATGTACGTTATTTCTTCTTGTCTTCTTGGTTTGGATTTTGTTTTTGCTTTTCAAATATCTTCAGTTGCAATATTAAGTCATTTATTTGTGTTCTTTCTGATTTTTTACATGTAGGCACTTATAGCTATAAGTAGCTAGGTAGTTTCTCTGGGATGAGAGGTTAGGCATGGTGTTCATGTCTGGGGTGCCAAGAGAAGAAATGTGCCTGTATCCAGGCTAGGAGGAGGGTTGGGGAGCTGGGAGGGTGAAAGAGGCTGGGGAATCAAGGCACGGTGGTCATGCTGGACTTACCCAGGGAAGGTGCTGGCACCAGGACACTGCAGACAGTGTGCCCAGGAAGCAAAGGGAAGTGAGTGTGGGACCAGGCCCAGAGGGCTCCTAGGGACCAGGAAAGGTGCTGGCACAAGGACACCTGGAGACTGTGCAGCCCAGGGAAGTAAAGAGAGTAGTGGCACTTTTATCTATGTGGTAATCAACAGGTGTTTCATTGGACTTAAGCCTATCTCAGTGGGAGGGAATTCATGGGTGGCAATGTAATCATAACCAAACACACATAGCTGAAGATGTCATAGATCACAGAGAAAACCCTATCTCTGTCATATTTCTAGACAAATGAACTTTTTTACTGTATATTAAATATTGATCCTTATATTTACAAGTATACCATGCACCACTCATCAAAGAAGCTTCTTTTATTGCCACACCTGAAGGCTATTACAGAGTTCCACAACTGGTTACACACATAGAATATATGTCTTTAGAAATGCCCAGCTCTAGGTGACACATCTACAATGGAACATCTATACCTAAGGCTCATGGAGCATACCAGATGGGGTAGAGTGAATACTAATATACCCCTCAAACCCCACCAGCGAAGCTTCCTTGTACAATAAAGTGTGAGGAACATAGACGGCCATAACTGACTAAGTTTTAGAGAGTAGGAGACTGCAGAGTGCGTGTCCCTGAATAAGACTCTTACAATTAAATCTCACTTACCCAGAGTCAGGAACCATTGTGGAAGAGGGAACAGAAAGATTGTAAGAGCCAGGTTTGGTGCATAAAGGTATGGAAACAGAAAGTTTCAGGTCACTGCAAGCTTGTTCCTATGAACTTGCAACAATGGTGACAGCATGCACAAGACCTATGCCAACTCAAACAAAATCCCAGTGTAGCATGAGGGAAATTGGCAGCTGGTCCAACCCCAGCCAAAGAACTACTGGTAACTGATTACTGCTGGGTGAATTAAGGTAGTTCTTCTTTGAGGGAATGATTGTAGGTAGGCTGATTAGACTCCCACAAGTGAACCTGAGTAGAAGGGATAACTGGGTGCAAATGTTGACTGAACATATGTGTCAGAATGTATGAAAGCCAGTGCAGGAGGGGTATGGGAAGATACAGGTTGTGGAGGAGTCTAAATTTGATTAATATCTATTGTATGAAAAGCACAAAAACTCAAGAAAAATGTTTAAAAAGAAAAGGTAATAAAAATTAATATGCATTTCTACAATAAATTCCTATTTGTTCACATGAATTATTAGTGCATGTTTTAATTTCTATTAAGCTTCAAAACACACTTGTGTTTATTAGGATTGAGGAATGAATGGGAAGTTAATTTAAATGATTGCAGGTTCCTCTATGGGAAGATGAGAAATTTCTAGAGATGGATTATAATAATGGTCATTTATCACTTTGAGTATAATTAATGTCATTGAACTGTGATATTAACTATGAGTAGCTAGGATGTCAATATTTTTCCTCTATCTAATTTATCTATCATGTATCATCAATCTATCATCTATAAACTATCTATCTGTGTGTATATATGCATTGCCACAGCACTTGCTTAGAGGACAACTTGTTTTAGTTGGTTCAATCCTTACTCCATATGGGTTCCTGACATATAAAACTCTGGCTGACAAGCTCGGTGGCAAGGGTCTTATCCACTGAGCCAACCCACTGTCCCAGAATGTTAAGTTTTTTAAGATAGGGTCTTCATGTGGAGCTCTGGCTGGCTTAGACCTCATTGTTTAATCAGTCTACATTCACGATTTTCTCTTGGTGACCCAATGAACTTCATTAAGGTTATCCACAGAATCATGAGTGAGGGATTATTTGAAGGAGCAAGCACAATTTACTAGTGGGTACTCCATTGAAGACAATGTCTCTCCCTGCTCCAGAAACCATTAACCACTGACAGGTCCTCAGGAATTGGCGTGGCCTAATGAGTCTCTCCCTCTAAATAGTGTTGAATGCTTATATATTAACAGAAAAAGCTGAGTCCTGACTAACATCTCCATTTTCTATGACCAAATATTGATGGCTCCATCTTGTACAAATCTTGTGCATATAATGCTTCATAGAGAGCTTGTACAGCACTCCACCCATCCTCTTCTCTCAATGCTTCCTCTTCTGTCATGATATTTTCTGAGCCTTGTAGGCAGTGATGTAGATGTCCCATTTAGAGTTGAACATTCAAAAGTTATTTTATGCACTTTGACCAGTTATGAGCCACTGGAATAAGCAGTCATCACCTATGAAAAAAGAAGCTTCTGTTATCAAAACTCGTTGCACCACCAATTTATGACTGTAACCATAAATATTTAGAAGGTAATTTAATAGGTACCTCATGTCAATTTAGCAACAGAATAACAATATCTTCCTTACTAGGTTCTAACTGTTCCCCAACCATGGACTTTTACTGGGATTACAGCACACAACAATGAATTCCCTCCTGTAGTGCAGGCTTCAGTTCCTGGAAGGAAGTGTTTTTACCCCACAGTCACGCCATGATTGGGCCAGTGGGTACATCTTACTGGCAGACTGGGAGTGTAACTAGCACACAGGTCCCATAGCTGAATGACACTGTTGACACTCACCTCACAGTAGCCTGCATAGCAATTTCCAGCACTATGAAAGCCAGGTAGCAATGATGATGCTTCCATCTCAGGTCCAGCTTCATTTCTCTATAGCTTGCAACCAAAACGTGTGGTGTCTTCAACAATGGGATCTTAGCAGGTAGTTCTGATAGGCAACCAACATCATTGGCAATGTTCTGTATTGTTTTAGGGAGTTTCAGAGTGCTTCCTGATCAACAGTTCTTAGGAAGGTATTCCATTTCTGGCACTGGGATTTCAATTTCATAACCTCATGGCTTCTAGGAGAAGTTTCATCCACTCACGCAAGGACCTACTTTCAACCCCACCCCCTTTTCCACCGTTTACTTTTTAATTAGCTTACAAAGTAGCTAATAAAATGTTCCTTATGGCATTTTAACAAGTTTTTTTTTTTGGTCCTTTTGAGACAGAGTCTCTCTGTGGCCCCAGCTGTCCTGGAACTCACTATGTAGACCAGGCTGGCTTTGAACTCACACAAATCCACCTGCCTCTGCCTCCTGAGTGTTGGGATTAAGGGCGTGCTCCACCTTCTCCTCTCCCCCAAGAGAAGTTCCTTCCCCCTTCTTCTCTTAATCCCATCCCCTCAGTATTTTCCTCTCTGCTTGCATATTACACCTGTCCTACTACCCCCTCTCACCCTGCTCATTAGAGCATTTCTCCTTTCCTGGCCTCTACACACATTTCCTCTCACATAACCATACACATATAAATACTAGGAAATAGTATATACATATTAGATATGAAATCGATTTTTCTTTCTGATATTATATATACCTTAATACATTATTTTAAAATTCCATTCACATTCCTATGTATTTTATTTTTCTTTACAGCTGAATACAATTCTACTGTGCATATATACTACATTTTCATTATATATTCATCACTTTGAGGAACATCTAGGCTCATTTCATGAATAGAGCAGCAATCAATATTCACATGCAATTATCTCTGTGGTCAAATATGTAATCCTTTAGGTACCTGCCCAGGAGTGGTATAGTTCTAATTTAGTTTTTTTGAAGAATATCTACACTGATTTCCATAGAGACTGTCCTAGTTTGTAGTCCCATCAGTAATAATTAATGTTTGTTCTTTCTTCCACATCCTCAACAAGATTTGGTGTCATTTGTTTTATTTTTTAAAATATTTTATCATTAGTTTAATCATTACTTTTGTCAATGTGTGTGTGTGTGTGTGTGTGTGTGTGTGTGTGTATGTGTGTGTACCTTGCTTGCCATGAGAAAGTGAGAATACAACTTGGGATAGTGGTGTTTTATCTAAACTTTAATTTTAAAGATGATTCTTCACAAATCAACTTGGTGGTTCACAATATAATTATCTACTTTGTGTCTGCCCGCACAGATAGTTCTTCTTATCTTTGAATGTATGTATGCTGTGTCCCCAACTGATGGTTTATTTCTGATTTTTGGTCACCCATTATTCTTTGAATTACTTTATAAAGAACACCCTGTGTCATAGTTTCTGAGGTTTGGTGTCCTTTTTAAATCTCCTCTTCCCAATTTGATTATTTTATAGTTTACCAATTTAACTGGTGTGGAAAATTCTAATTTTTCTGTGACATTTCTTAAGAGCTCAGTCTTTTCTACACAATTTCTTCAGTGACATTACTAGATATTTTTCTGGTGCTGTATTTTCCTCCAATTTCTGAATATTTTTTGTTTACTTTAAAATGCTTTCATCTAGGCTCTGGAGAGATAGCTCAGTGGTTAAGAACACTGCTTGTTCTTGAAGAAGACCTGGGTTTGAATCCCACCACCCACATGGCAGCTAACAACTGTCCATCACTCCAGTTCCAGGGGATCTGACAGCCACTTCTGTCATCCGTGGGCATTGCATGACAGTGGTGCACTTATGTACACACAGGCAATACACGCATACACATAAAATAAAAATAATAAATAAAATGTTTTTAAAAATGCTTTCATTTAGCCGAAGAATCTTAAGATCAAAGGAAGTATAAAGTACATCAGAGAACAGTTTCAGGATGCATGAAACTGATTTTTAATTTAATATTGAAAAAGCACTAAAATGATCCTTTAGACTTATGAATTCTGATTTTGTCATATGATTTTTTACAATTACATGGCCATAATTCCTTGGGATTTTCTTAGTGTAATTGTGACTGTTAGGATTGGATTGTGGAATTAATGAAAATTTATAAAATGATTATGGAAATGAGGGAGGGACTTTAGGGAGGAGGTATTTCATAGAGTTTGAGGCAGATAAAATAGAGAGGAGGTGAGAATAATCAGAAGGTGTTATAATATGTATGACATTGTTGAATTATAAATGTCATGAATATGTAATTAAAACATAATATTTAATCCTGGAAAAATAAACGTTTCAGGAGACATATGCCTTCAGTACTTTCATAATGCTGAGAATATTTGATGCACACTTTCCCCTACTAACATCAAAATTGAAAACAGATTGAACTTTAAAAATGATTAGAAATAAATGAATTGAACAGCCTATGTAAGTTTTAACTGGTAATTTTGACATTTGTTTTGTCCACTTTTTCCTCCATTAATATCAGAAAATACTTAGAGACTTTGACCCATAACATTAATTTTTCTAATTTGTAGTTTTGGAAAATTGGGCCTCTAAAGCCATATACTAGTCCTATCACCAACCCATCCCACTAGCCTATCAGTTGGATCTCCAGTGTTGCTGGCCCCATGTTTCTCTCTCTCCTTTCCATGGTTGTCCTCATCGGAAAGCTCCCACCTGACACTAAGTTCTCTTCAGTCCTGAGGCCAATCCCTGAGACTTCACTTGGCAGCAGCATGGGATGACCTTTGGATCAAGGACCTTTGGACCTTGGAACTGACCCAGAGGAGAAACAGTATAACTCAGACATGTATCTGGGGTTGGCAATTGGAAGTATTGTTTCCTTGTGATGATGGCTGACAGTTTTATGTCCAGATAATGTAAACTAGATGATTTACACTATATGATTTGTGAGGAATGTGCAGTTTGTGACTTTTTACTTTGCTACAGTCCCAGAAATCATATTATAATAAACTTTCCATCACACCTCATGCTGTTCATTAAACATCTCACAGTAGCAGCAAAGGTGTCCTAAACTGATTCCTAAGCAGACAGGATTATGATGGTGATGATAAGGAAGATGAAGAGATTGACAGTAACCAAAAGAATGAACTGTTTTAGAGAGCTTCCTAAGTGTGTGTCCTGTGTACTTTGTTTCATTTCATGTGTTCCATTTTCCTATAGTTACGAAGGCTAACATATTTTTGGCCTTAAATTTTTTAGTGTCTGTGGATGACCCTTAGCTCTTGATCTTCCCATCCTCAGTTCTCATATGCTTGGGTACAGATGTGTCCCACCATGCTTGGATTCATATTGTTATCCTACAGGAAATTAAAAAGCACATTCTGATTACATAACCTGTAGTGATTTGTAATTTAGAAAACTGCACTTAAATATATAGTTACAGTTGAAGGGCACGTTAATAAGTGTATTCTGGCAAGTTGTTTCCTTGACAACCAAGCAAACTTCAATTTCTCTCACCTAAATAGTAGCAATAGTAGCACATCTATCTTTCTGCTTCTCTCTCTTTCTGTCTTTACCCTCTCTCTCTATCTCTCTCTCTATCTGTGTGTGTGTTTCTCCATCTCTCTCTCTCCCTCTGTCCATCTTTGCATTCCTGATACATCATAAGGTAAACAGTAAGTGTGTCAGCTGAACAAACTGCATGAATGATGACTGTAGGTTACAGGCTATGGTCAAAGAAAGAGTAGACACATTGTTAGATTGGGATTGGCCAGGTTTCAAGAGGATGAAAGAGGAACATAAAACCTACCTCAACAAAACAGATTGTTCTTTATTTAGAACAATGAAGGGTGGCAGTCTCTCTACAGAGACTCCACACTTCAGGCATAATGAGTTTAGATTTTTAGGTCTGGGAAAGTGGCTTGGGACAGAAAGAGAGACGAGAGACCAGAAATTAAAAATGGAAGGAACAATGTAGAAAAGATCTTATCAACAGTTTTGTTTTTTCCACACATGATTTCCACACATGACAGTGTCTCCTCAGAAATTGCAGTTTTGGGGCTGGGGGTTTCTTAGCTTGAGCTGGGGATAGGGGCTTGGGTTTTCTCAATTTTGCCTGGATCTTTCCAAGCTGAGGCGTTTGTTCTTCACAGATGATCACAATCTGTATCTTGTTGCCAGTCCTGGATATTCATTCAACTTTCCTCAATCCTCCATCATGTTTGTTTAATCCCATATATTTTCAAAAGGAGATCATGGCATAACTCATTTCAATTCCTACTTCAGATACTAACATAATTAAAGAATGTATATTGTATATTCCTGTAGCCAAGACTTTTAGATTCCTGCTTAAGATCTGATGTCTAGAAAACAATAAATGAATTCAGTGTCTGTCATACAGGATTTCATATCTCAGTGTTTAATCCTGTCATCTCCACTTACTACATCTGTGATATAGAACAGTTTGTTAGTATTTCTGAAAGTCAGCATTATCATCTGAGTACATTATGACTTTAGGCCACTGTGTTTTTCAGTGACAAAACAGATATTGATTATTTTGTGTGATTTTAGTGTGTGTTGTGTGTATAAACTTAGAGGAAACAGCAGAGGAGATAGCTCAGTCACTAGAGTATTTGCCATAGTAGATTTCTTGTCATGCGAACATGAGTAATTGAGTTTGATTACCAGAATCTACATTACCATATTAAAAAATCTAGTCATAATGTGATGTGTTTGTAATCCAAGGGAAGATGGCAATGTATGGACCCCAGCATCCTGCTGAAAATATTTTGGATTATTTTTCCCACCTTCTGTTCCCTAAACCCCTATAAAAGCCTCTAGCCAACAGCCTGCAAACTGTTTGATTGTATTTATATAACCTCCACTATCCACACTTCCCCTCACTGTCCCCACCCAACTTAATGCATTTTCAAAAGTATATTAGAAATGAATGTCATAAATCCTGATTCTGCAGTGCCTTCTGAAGGCACTTTTCATGTCCCTGTTACTCAAGCTGTAGAAGAAGGGATTCAGGATATGGGTGACAACTGTGTGTATCATTGAGGACACAGCATTGTTTCTAGATCAATCCGATATAGTCATTCCAACATAACTCCAGTCTCTGCTCCCCCAAATAAGCAAACCACCAACAGATGAGACCCACAGTTGGAGAAGACCTGAGATGGATCACAGAAGAAAGGATCAGTTTCCACATCCTTGAAATTCCTCATCTGTAATGCAATCAAAAGATGCAACTGGGTTTCCACAAAGCTAAAGAAAAAGGACACAAGAACTAAAACAACACAGAAGCGAGTATTCATGATAACTGAGAAATTCAAGGGATGGCAGATTGCCACAAATTGGTCATAGGCCATCATAGTCAGAAGCATGACATCTATACATCCAAAAATGATAAAAAGAGACATCTGGGTGACCCATCCTGTATACGCCTTTTTGGAGGAGCAATACTGATGCAATTCCTTTTTTCAAAGGCCTCAGGGCCTGTCTTGTGGGGCTTTACCGTACTAGGGTATGGCCATCTGTAGACCTGGACTCTAACATACAGTAAGGAGCCATTTTCTCACTGGATATTCATGGGTAATTTATTGGCCACAATGTTTTCTTTCTTAGAGGTAAAAGCATGGTAAACTTTTAGCCTTTAGCTCAGGAGTAAACCTTTAACATGGCCTAATCTCTTAGCCAAGGATAGCTGAGTTATTTGTTTAGGACAAGGAGATGAGCTAAGTGTTGTTGACCAAGACGTTTTCCCACAGAGCAGGGAGCCTGCACTTTTATGACCAGGCCGCTTCCTTCTGCCAGCCCAACAGTGTTCTGCAAGGCAGGGATTATCAGAGCCACTGTTTTCAGTGCCCCTCCCTTTAGCAGAGAATGCAGTCTGGTCCTATAAATTTTAGGCTCACCTCACCCTACGGCCTGGCATCCTGGTTCCCTACATCTCCTCCTTTTTTTTTAAGTAAGAAGGAAGTGGTCATAGAGGCCACAGTATTATTAATCGAAATTATAATACAGCCCATAGCTATTGGAGCTCCCATAAGAAGAAGTACGCCAATCAATATTGGGCCTAAGAATGGAGTAAGCCATTGTAGCCATTTTGGCCAAGGTATAGAAAATTCAGACATCTTATCAATTTCCTTTGTAAATCATTAATCTGTTGGTCTATAGCATGTGAAAAATCAGACAAATTAAAACAACACATTCATGGCAGTATTGATCCTGGAAGTAGTGTCGTCAAATCAGAAAAATTAAAACAACACATTCCTGGAACTTGTTCACATCCCATGTGATTTTTTAACAGCAGATAGTCTATAGTAGCTCTATTTTGTAGCACAGCAGTTCTTAGTTCTCCCATTTCCTGATTAATTTCTCCTAGTATTTTTGCAGTTATGTTTGCTGTTTTACTAGTTATACAAGCAAGTTTAGATATCTCATTTTGCAATCCAGTTACCAAACCAGGTATGGGGAGTAAAAAGACAGAACTAACAGCTACAGCTTTTGGGTCAAGTAGCTTGAGAGAAGCCTCACAGTCTTCAGGTAAAGATCTACGCATTCTTTTTACAGGAGTGGTTATTAGCAAAGGCATTATACGTCCTATAGCACATAATCCTTGATATCCATAAGGCAGTGCTACATAGGTTTCATTATTGCAAAAGAAGGTCCATCCTATAGGCAATTGTTTCCCATGCTTTAAGGTATGATTATAGGTGGTATTGCAGTGTAAGGGAATAAACTTACAATTAAAACACAAACAGTGATTAACAACAACATGAGATACAGGTAAGTCTTTGACTAACTTATTAACACGTTGTGTTTGACTTTCTATATTGTCCCTAGTTATCTGTTTATAAAGATCCATATGTACCCCCATTCCTATTAGATTTTTCTTTAACAATCCTGGTATAGAAGGGTCTCCTTGTATACAGAAACTCTGTTTATTATAACCCTTTTGTGCAAGACGAACCCATAAATTTTCATTTAAATCATTAGATACAGACAGGCTGGTTCGTTGCAAAGATGTGGTTGATCTAACTAATTCAATATCTTTAAAAGGTCTCTTTTGTTTTTTTTTACACAGCTATAACTTCCAGTATCTTCTAAGGTCAGTGCCTCTTTAAAAATACTGAAATCATGCTGTTTTTTTAGGCTCTGGTCAGTAACATTTTTCCAACCTAAAAATCCTCCATCCATTTGGCTATATATCCTCTGTCCATCCTTTTCCCATATGATGGGTCCAGGTGGCCATGCACAGTTTTGTGTAATACACTCGAGTACTAATATTGATCCTAAAATAGGTGCACCATTAACATTAGTACTGATGACACACATTTCAGCTTTTACACTATTCACAGTCAGTGTAGTTAGAACACAGACAAGAAGAACTTCAGGTTTAGAGACATCTTGGCCCTGGCACTGTCCCAACTCCTGGGCATCGTTCATCAGGTTCTTAATCATTCCCCAGGTCACAGGAGGCTGCATCTTCTTCTGGCGGGGTCTCCTTTTCCACTTCCCCAGGGTCAGTGCAGCCATCTTTGCTGTGGGGGCTTCGGTTAAGTGGTTTGACAT
>NW_008338110.1:296294-316674 GCF_000622305.1 Nannospalax galili
AGTTTGGAAGAACTGTTGAAAAATTTTACTAGTATAGGAGGGCCCATTATCTGTTTTTATTTGATGAGGTATTCCTAAAATTGAAAATGTGTGAATAAGATGTTTAATTACATCTTTTGATTTTTCTCCTGTATGAGCTGTGGAATTTAAAGCCAAGGAATAAGTATCTAATGTACAGTGAACATATTTAAGTTTTCCAAATTCAGTTATATGAGTTATATCAGTTTGCCAGATTATAATAGGCCGCAAGCCACGAGGATTAACTCCAGTCATGGGACCTAAAGGAAGAAGTGGAGCACATTGAAGACATTGTTTAACTATAATTTTAGTTTGATCCTTAGTAAGGCGGGGATATAAAGCTTTTAAAATTTTTGCTCACTGATGAAGGAGTTGGTGACTGTATAAAGGAGTCACAACATTTACTTGTTTGGTTAGGTTATCTGTTTGTCGATTTAAGGAGGCTAACGGACCAGGTAATCCAGTGTGGGAACATATATGAGTTATAAAAAATGAGTGTTCTCTTTGGCTAATTTTAGTCCTCAGAGATAAGAATAACATCCCAATAGGTTCTCTTGGTTTATGTTGTAGAAATGCTGTTTCTAGTTTTAGGAGTGCCTGGGCAGCATATTCTGAATCTGTGTAGATATTTAAAGGTTGAGGAAAAAGCATGAAGCTCTGGAGGATAGCATAAAGTTCTGAATACTGGGCAGAACCAGTAACAGGCATTTCCCAAGGAAATGTTTTGTTTTGTTTGAAGTTGGTATAAAATAGCTGCAGCCTTTCCTTTGTTCGTCCCATCTGTAAACAGGATGTCTGCCCCTGGGAGAGGAGAGTGTGAAGCAATAATGGGAAAGATAAACTTACTAATTTGAATAATTTTAAAAGTTTCCAGGATGGATAATGAATGCCAATATCTCCAGCATAATTTGCAAAGGCAAGTTGCCACAAAGGGGAAATTGAAGCTACATAATCAATTTCTTTCCAAGTAAGGGGTAGAATTATTTTATCAGGGTCTTTCCTAAAAACATGAAGAGTCCGTAAACGGGCTTTCTGAATTAAAAGAATTATCATAGAAAAATAAGGTGTTTTTTTTATTAAGATGATTGGGGAGGTTCTAATGGACAATTAGGCTCTTGAAATATAATAGCTAACGGTTGTTCTATATTTGGATTTATAAGAATCTGAATATCTTTTTGAGGATTAACTCTATTTACTCTTATTTGATGAAGGGCTTTATTTACCAGTGTTACGGCTTGTTTAGCATCTGTACTTAAATGTCTAAGAGGGTTAGGATCTGAGTCCCCTTCTAATAGATGGAAAAGAGGACTTAATTGTACAGTAGTAAGATGAAGAGAAGGCCTACACCAGTTTAAGTGTCCCATAAATTGTTGTAATTGATTTAGAGTAGAACAAAAGCTGTAGGGGGTCCTGGCAAAAAGTCCATATTTTGTTAAAATAGTTATTAATTTAGTAAGCATGACTTCTAAAAGTTGAATAGAAGGGTGACTAAGGAGAATATCATCCATATAATGAAAAACAAGAACAGTAAGGAATTTTTTTAGTATTGGACTAATTATTTTATGCACATGAAATTGACATATAGTAGGACTATTTTTCATTCCCTGAGGTAGGACTTTCCATTGATATCTCTGTGTGGGTACAGAGTGATTGTTGACAGGGATAGTGAAAGCAAAATGCTCCCTATCTTCAGGATGTAAAGGACTAAAATATAAACAGTCCTTTATATCAATTATTATAATAGCATGTCCTGCAGGCACAGCCGCAGGAGATGGAAGGCCAGGCTGTAGCGATCCCATCTTTCTCATAGTCGCATTAACTTTTCTTAAGTCTTGTAAAAATCTCCATTTTCCATGAGTTTTCTTTTGTATTACAAATATAGGCGTGTTCCAGGGTCTGTTAGAGGGCTCTAAGTGCCCTCTATGTAATTGTTCCTGTATGAGACCCTGTAAATGTGGCAATTTATTACTAGAAATAGGCCGTTGATCTACCCAGACAGGGTCATCAGTTAACCATTGGAGTTTTATGGGCTCAAGTGGCAGAGCAATGGCCTTGAGAATTGGGGGTGTTGAATAAAAGGATTATTAACAGTATAAGACTGTTTAGAGGTATAGTCAGAATTTTTGGTTCAGGCTGAGGAGAGAGACACCTGTAATTTTCCTAGCACATCTCTTCCCCAGAGGCTAGTGTTAATGCCTGTGGTGATAAATGCCTGAAAAGTTCCACGGATCCCATCCGAGTCTTCCCACTGTAGGGGATGGAAAGACTGGAGTGAGGAAATTGTTCCTCCTACCCCCGAGAGGGCGGGGCTTTTTTGTGGGCCAATGTGATGGCCAGTCCTCATGTCTAATAATTGATTGATCAGCCCCTGTATCTAACAGACCTCTTATAGCAAATCCCTGTACTATTAGGGTCATTGTAGGCTTAAGGTCAGACATTACATTAAGTATGAGTCCATAATGCCCAGGGCGGGGGTTACTCCTACTGAGGCTGTTGACCCTCTTGGTTGCGGGGCTGAGGGCTGCCCCATCTCTCATTTAAAGTTTTGTTACTTTTATTGAAGTAAGAATGGCAATCTCTAGCCCAATGGAAACCTTTCTGACATTTAGGGCATTTTTTATTTGGTTTAGGTCTCGAGCCTGAAGATGGGAGATCAGGTATAGGCTTGCAGTTTATGAGAGGGCATTGTCTCACAAAGTGACCCGTTTTTCCACATTTAAAGCAAGGATCTTTCATTTGGGCAGCAAAAGCTTCTGTCAATGCAGTTGTCATCATGCTAACCTGTGCTGAAACTGTGCCTATGTCCTGGGTTGCTGTTACCCAGGAAGACAAATCTTGATTTTTTACTGGAGCAATCACTGCTTTACATTCTTGAGTTGAGCCATCATAAGCAAGTTGTTTTATTAAAATCTGGGCAGCTTCTATGTGAGGAACCTTAGCCTCTACTGCTCGCCAGACCCTAGCTAAGAATTCAGCCCATTGCTCCTGTGGCTTTTGTTTGAGATCAGCTAAGCTAGCTCAGGCTGTCTCACCATCCAGTGTGGATCTCCAGGCTCTCAAGGCACCGAGGCGCACCTGATCAAAATATTGAGCTGCTCGCTGTCTCACTGTCTGGTGTGGATCTACAGGCTCTCAAGGTGCAGAGGTGCACCTGATCACAATATTGAGCTGGTAAAACCTTTTGTGCCTCAGCATCAGCATATTGACCTTCACCCTTAAGCATGTCAGCTGTCACATCACCATTAGCTTGAGCATTTCTTGCTGCTTGCACAGTGCATTCATCATAGTATTTAGACTTAAAAAGTAGCCATTGTCCGGGGGACAAGGCAGCCTGGGCGAGGTGTTTGAAGTCCCAAGCAGTGCCTAATTTATGGCTAAGCTGATCAAAGGTGGCCATGGTAAAAGGACCATGCATACCATTTTCCATCACTGCCTTGCGCATTTCTTTTAGCGTTTCAAAGCCAAAAGGACTATGCATGCTAAGTTCATGGTTGTCAGCTACCGCACGGCCAGCTGGGATGTGAACTGGAAGAACTGAGGGGATGGATATGACAAGGGAGCCAAAGTTCTCTAGATAAAGTGTCTCCTGTGAGCAGATTTTGAAACATGGGAAGGAGAGATTCAGGGTCAGAAGCAGAGGGCGAAGTATAAGAAACATATGCCATGGGGAATGCTGTGAGACAAGGGGACATGGGGAGAAATCCTAAAGTGGGGTCCACCTTCCCTTCTCTAATAGAATTAGAGGAGAGTGGTTGCCTTCCCAGATGCTGTGCCACAGCAGGATGGAGCGCAGGCAGCTTCACAGCACCCAGTGGCAGTGCCTGCAGCTGAGTAGCAGCCTGAGAAGGTTCCTGCTGTTGGGCTGTTGTGGAGGGAGGATTGGCAGGGGGAGGGAGCAGAGGTGGAGGTGGCTAGGCCGCAGAGGGAAGGGGTTCCTCTTCTATTTGGAGACACTGGCAAAGAGCGGACCAGAGAGGGAAAGAGAAGACAGGAACAGTTTTTCCCTGCTTTTGATAATTCTGTACATTGTCTCCTACTCTTTTCCAAGATTCCAAGTCAATAGTTCCTGCAGCAGGAAACCAAGGATTACATTCTATAGTAATATCTAAATAGGCTTTAATCTGCGTTTCTGTACATTTAATTCCTCTAGACATTAGCATGCATTTAAGAATAGATTGGAAGTGAGACCGGTCTGGAGAGAGAGAATTACCCATATTTACAATTGCCCCTTACCTACTAACCAGCGTGACAAGGGGATCGGATCAGCTGAAGGGGGGAGAATTCCTCTGTCCACAGCAAAGCAGAGGTCCAAGAATGTCCCTCTTTCAGGTGCCAGTTGTGAGGACTCAGGTTTGCTTTGCTTAGCGGGGGACCTGCTGGCTTTGGGGCAGAGGTTCTGATCGGTGACAGAGTCAAACTCTGGGACATGTATCTTCCCAACAGGATGATTTATTTTAGAATTCATATGGTTTTTATACATCCTTAGGAACTAGCAGTCACGTCGGATATGACAGTCCCATACAAAGATTTAGGGCACAAAGAAACAGGACATTTAGTCTGTTAGTTGGCGCCAGGATTCTTAAACTTTTACTCAAGGCTATCAATGCCCATCCAGTAATTTATTGGCCACAATGTTTTCTTTCTTAGAGCTAAAAGCATGGTAAACTTTTAGCCTTTAGCTCAGGAGTAAACCTTTGACCTGGCCTAATCTCTTAGCCAGGGATAGCTGAGTTATTTGTTTAGGACAAGGAGATGATCTAAGGGTTGTTGATCAAGATGCTTTCCCAGAGAGCAGGGAGCCTGCACTTTTATGACCAGGCAGCTTCCTTCTGCCAGCCCAACAGTGTTCTGCAAGGCAGGGATTATCAGAGCTACTGTTTTCAGTGCCCCTCCCTTTTAGCAGAGAATGCAGCCTGGACCTATAAGTTTTAGGTTCACCTCACCCTAGGGCCTGGCATCCTGGTTTCCTACATATAGCAATTCTTTCAGCAGGTGAATAGACTATATCATAACTACAGACTATATTATTAATTAGTATTAACAGAAATTGCCATGAAGTCATGAGAATTAATGAAAGAAATTTATTTGCATATTACCATGTAAAAGAAGAAAATCCAAAAATCTTATTGTGATTCCAACTTCATGAAATTTTTTAAAACAGAAAATTGTGGATATATTAAAATAAAAAGTGCCTACCAGAAACTGAGAAAGGGAAATACAAATTGATCAAGTACAGATTTTTCCAAGAATGAAAATATTCTCTATGATACTGAAATAGTGGCTGTATCCCATGTTTACTCAAACACATGGAATGTGTAATTCAATGTCTAACACTAATGTAAAGCATAATCTTAGGTAACAAAGATGTGTCAGTTAGGCCATAAATTATCACAAAAGCACAATCCTTTAGTGGCATGTTGATAGAGTGTTCATGGTGTGGTTGGTGGGTGTGGAAAATCTGTAGACTTTATCTCCATTTTTCTGGGAACCTGAAAACACAACTAAACATGTGACATGAAAACAGAAGGAAGATGTGGAGAGGGGAATGATGACCTGCAGGGGTACAAAGGACTGGTTGGGATGTAAAAAGAAAGAACTGACTCCTGACAATTTTTCTCTGACATGTACTCATATGCAGTGACTGCACACATAAATACATATACTTACATATAAACATTAACATTCTAGCTACTCATAAATTTGCAGTTCAGTTGGGTGACAATTTTTATCATTCATCTCTAGAAATCTCTCATCTTTCATAGTGAAATCTGTAACCATTTAGAATAACTCCCATTCTTTCCTCCTCAAACCTGATCAGTTCCAGTGTATTATGAAACATACTGAAAAATATAACTATTACATACACGTTAATTTTATTAATTTCATTTTTTTTTGAATTCTTGTGATTTTCATACAATATAATTTGATGGCATTTAGATAACCTCCCCTAGCTGAACCTCCCCTCACTGTCCCCACTGAACTTAATGCATTGCCAAAGGATATTAGAAATGAATGCCATATATCCTGATATTGCAGTGCTTTCTCATGGCACACTTCATGTCCCTCTTCCTCAGGCTGTTAATGAAGTGATTCAGCATAGGGGTGACAACTGTGTATATCATTGAGGACACAGCATTGTTCCTAGATTAATCTGATATAGTGGTTCCAACTTATACTCCAATCCCCATTACCCCAAATAAGCAAATTACTGCAAGATGAGACCCACAGGTGGAGAAGGCTTTATACCTCCCACCCAAGGATGGCACGCTCAGAATGGATAAAACAATTTTATAGTAAGAGAAAAGAATCCCTGAGATGAGAAACATACTATATATTATACCAACCAAATATGAACTATGTTATTTGTGAAGTTGTCAGAACAGGAAAGATTAAAGACCTTAGAAGGGTCATAGAAGAAATTATCAGTTTCCATATCCTTGAAATTTCTCATCTGTAATGAAATCAAAGATATAACTGAGTTTCCACAAAACCAAAGAAAAAAGACGTAAGAACTCAAATGACACAGAAGTGAGTATTCATGATAACTGAGAAGTTCAAGGGATAGCAGATGGCCACAAATTAGTCATAGGCCATCAAACTCAGAAGCATGAAATGCATACATCCAAAAATGATAAAAAGAGACATGTAGATGAGGTAACCTGTACAGGAGATGACTGTGCTATTAATTTGGATGTTCAGAATCAACGTTGGAATTGTGATGGAGATGAAGCCAATGTCCGCCCAGGACAGGGTAGAGAGGAAGGAATACATGGGGGTGTGGAGGTCGGAGTCAGTGCTGACAGTCAAGGTGATGAGGACATTCCCAAGCACTGTAGTCAGGTACATGGACAGAAACATTAAAAATAGGATAGGCTGAAGTTCTGGGTCCTCAGAGAATCCCATGAGATCAAAATCTGAGATAAGGGTTAGATTTTGTGATTTTGTATTAGTAAGACACATTAAAAAGCAGAACAATCAGAAAAATGAAAATAATTAATATCATTGTGTAGTTCACTGATCAATTTTTCAATAGATAAGTAGATATGTACATACATATAATGAAATACAATGATACATATATATTGTTTGTTATTTTTAATATTAACTATCACTTACTGGCCTGGATAAAGTTGAAGTCATGGTTCAGGCAATTTTCTTGCCTCAGACTCCTGAGTACTGCAATTACAAGTGTTTTCCAACACATCGAGAAACTTTACATACATGAATCTGTGTATGTGCGTGTGTTTGTTCTCTTGGTGTTTGTTTTTGAGAAGATTTTTAAAAATTTCTATTTGAAATGTGGTGCTCCATGACGTTTGCTTTTGTTTTGTTTTGTTTGAGGAAGATAAGGTCTTGCTGAACAGTTCATCTGTCCTTGCACACATTATGTGTCCTAAGCTGTTCTCAAACACATAATCATCATGCATTGCTCTTATAAGTCTTCTGACTATGAACATGGGCATCATACATTTACAACAATAAATAAAACTGAAATATATGTATACACTTCAGATGTATACACATTTTGACAACAATTACCATCTTGAAAAACCTGCACTACACCCCTTTATGAGAGACTCAACTGGACAAGGTTAGAAGAGTAAGAACATGACAGCCATTAATTTCATATGCACAGTAAAACAATTTAGTCTTTTCAGAAGACATGAGAATAAGAAATTCTCTGACATTAAAAAATCTTATGGAATTTTTTAAAGAAAAAAGAAGCAGAAAATACTGTATTCTAAGGCAGTCGCATAAAATCTTTTGTAGCAGATGATAATTAAAAGTATAGTTTCAAAATCAAAGAAAAATGGCTAGCTCTCATAGCTTTGGAGAGCACTATGAAGGTAAATATACCTCTCACCCCTCATCAGAGAAGATTCTTTTTGCTATAGAATATTGCTACGGAATGTTCTTTTTTCTCTGTAGTATTCTAGAGAATACTACAGAGTACCACTGTTGGTCAAACACAGAGAATGTGTCTGTGATGTTCCCAGCCGTAAGTGACATCTGTAAAATGCAACATCTATATCAACGGCCTAGAGAACATATAGAAACAGGAGGCAGAGAGAATATTAATGAATCTCTCAATTATCACCAGCAAAACTGCCTCATGCAACAGATGGTGATCAAGGCAGAAAATCATAACTCCAAAATATAGAGAAATAGAGACTTAGAGAGTCTCTATTAAACTTCTACTACACAGGATCAGGGAACATTGTAGAAGAGGAGACAGAAAGACTGTAAGAACCAGGGTTCGTGGATGACCAGAAGGAAGCATTTTCCAGGCTTCTGGGAATTTTCTCAAATGAACTTACAGCAATGGTGACAGCATGCACAAGACTCATGTAGACTCAAACCAGACAAAAATCTTGCATAGACATCGGGAAATGAGTAAGAAGCTCCACCTTAGCTGAGTACCTTTTGTCACTGCTGGTAAGGGAGAGTTGGTGTTCTTTATGGGGTGCCAGGTTGATCAGGCTTCAGTGGATGAACTCACATCAAGGGACGTCTGGGAACAGAAACTTGATAGGTCTCAACATATATAACAGAATGCATGAATCCAGCAGGGGAGGGTCTATGGGAGAGTGCAGATAAGGGAGTGGGCATAAATATGATAAAAATGTATTGTATGAAGTGCACAAGAATTCAGTTAAAAATAGAAAAAAAGGGTAAAATTGCTGTGTTCTTAATGTGAATGACTGTCATCACTATCTACTCTATTACACACTCTTTCAAACAAATTCAACATAACATGTCTCTTATAAGCTGAGGCTCCTAATGGTAGCCATGTTCCTCCTGGAATAGACTGCACATAGCTAAACTGTGTAATTTCATGTAAAGAAGAGGGAAAGAGGTGAACTGGCTAAGCTGAATATGTGCATGACAAGGTATTAAAATAATTTATACAAAGAATTCGAAGGGAACAATGATTCTGAAATAAGAAATCAAATTAAGATAATTTAAAACCATAAAATCAATATCCACAGCACTTTGGTTCAGAAAGGATTTAGTGTTTAATTGATAAAAAATGCTTGCAGTTCAAATAAAATTATTTTCCTTATTTATTGTGTATTCATATCTGGAGTGTTCACAATAAAGAATTCATAAATGGACTGGAGGGATGGCTCAGTGGTTAAGAACAGTGGTTGGTCTTGTAGAAGACCTGGGTTTGAATCCCAGCACCCACATGGCAGCTCACAACTGTCCATAACTCCAGTTCCAGGGCATCCGATGGCCTCTTCTGTCCTCCATGGGCATTGCACGACAAAGGCGCACTCACCTACCTGCAGGCAATACATGCATACACATAAAATAAAAATGATAAAGAAAATTAAAAAAACAATTCATAAATATTTGGTGAGGTATATATGCATAACTTGATTTAAGTATTGTATTAGTATAACATGATGTTACCCTTAAAAACATGTTACAAAGCATCACGTTATCCTATGGTTATATATCATTTTTATGTTTTATGTATCATTTAAAAATAAATTGAACTTAAATGAGGAAAATTAAATATCTATAATGTTAAAAATGCAAACTGTAGGTCAATGATTATCCTTCAAATGAAAGAATTTTAACTAGGGGCTGACTGGAGAGATGTATCTGTGGCTAAGAGCACTGGCTGATCTTATAGAGGACCCAGATTTGATTCCCAGCACCCACTGGTGACTAATAACCATCTTTAAGTCCAGTTGCAGAGGAATCTGATGCCTTCTTCTGACCTTCCTGGGCATTGCATGACACAGGTGCCCTTACATACATGCAGGAAATACACTTATACACATAAAATTAAAATAATAAATAAAATATTTTTTAAAGAATTTCAACTAAAAATTTATAACTATGAGTGTAATTACTAAATTTTCACTAATTTTATTTTATATATAGGTTTACATGTTTGCACTTATATGAGTGTGTTCATGTGTGTGCAGATGCACTTGTATGTGTGTGTGTGCATATGGAGGCCCAGACAGAGCCTGTCCTGCAATATCCAGGCACTGTTTGTCACCCAAGCTCTCTTGGGGTCTCTTAAGCTATCAAGAAAACCATATAACATATCTGTATGTGTATTTATTATTATCGTAGGTGGGACAGGGGAGTAACAAAGGAATGAATACCCTTTGCCTAGCCCAGTGCCTCCAGAGGTGTGGCTCAGAGCCCACCCTATCAGACCATGCCATGCCCATAGTCACTGCTAGCATTAGCTCATGCCTCAGGGGCCAGTGATCTCACCCAAGGTCTATAAGTGTTGGGCCATTCTGACCTTGAGATACTGTGCACGGCTGTGCATTTCCCGCATCATGGCTCATGTCTTCTCTTCCAAGATGGGTCCCAGCAACCCCCCAGTATTCCACACTCCACAGCAAGCCCCACCCCTTGGAGGAACTAGCCAATTGTGAAACACCCCCCCCATTCCTCCGATTTACAATCTTCCTGTTCATCTTCTTCTAAGGACCCAGAGCCTCGGAGGGGGTGACAGATTTAGCACAATTTCTCTCATATCGTAGCAAGATAGTGGCTTCTTGGGCCTCCCCATTAGCCATCTTTAGGCCATAGCCACTGATCTATCTCAGTGGTGTTTCTTCTAATATAAAGACAAATGGAAGGAAGTAGACACATTTAAACAAACATGAATGTAAATACAAATGCCTAGAAGATTCCCCAGTAGGTGTACTCTATTCATTAAACAGTATACTTGTGATGACTTCTCCACTAGGGCCTGTAGCCTTTCTCAAAACAAGGTATTGGCCTGGTCTACAGCACCAGATGTGTGTTCCACCAATAGGAGCAGGCCTTATCCAATCAGAAATTTGTCAGTTTTATGTATGTTGGTCGAGCCATTATTGCACTTGCAGTTATTGCTTGGCATGTCCATAGTATGCAGTAAATGGGGTCTGTCACTGAGTAGAATTATAGGTGACCCTTTCTTCCACAACCATCTGCATCCATCCAGTGGCATGGAGTTTTTTGGCTTAGTCTCAGTTCCATTTCTTCTTTTCCCACACTCACAACATAGAGTGTCTTCAGCAACATGGCCTTACTGACCTTTCTAGTGTACAACTGACATTAATGGCAATAGCCTTGGTGAATTGGAGGTCTCTAGGATCTCTCTCTGACCAACAGCTCTTGGGGGGCACCCCATCTCTGGTCCTGTACTTTTTCTTAACAGTTGCATAGTTTGGGAGTCTCTGTCTTTATCTTACCCAACCATAAAACTCCCAAGAATCTTACAGCTATAGCTGGCCTTTGCATCTTTAGATATATTTCAAATGGGTTTCACATCTATAACCACTCAAAGGAATGTTAACATATATTAAATCAATCATAGACAAGGTCTCACAAAGCATGGAAAGGTTTTGTCCATTTGTAATACCTGTTTTCTCCATAGATCCTTCTTAGGTACCATAGCATGGGTACAAGGCATTGCTGGGGGTTCGAACCCATGACCCCCGGCAAGGTGAGGATTGGGGATGAGTAAGCATGCCATTCACCAGCCCACGCCACCCCCATTAACCAGGGACACTCAGACGCAACGGCGAGTCTTAGTCAGGCAGAGACTCATTTATTGCAAGTGTTCCGAAGCTTATAATGGCACCTGGAACTCCCCCCACCCCCCCTGTGGGTGTATCTTAAGGATGGTCACGCACTGATCATGCACTCCTCAGCAGTGTGGAAGTATTCTTCAGACTTTCAAAGCAAGCCAGACCACACCCCCAGTAACTTCCTTTCGGACCTATGCAAGGTGGGGCTTTTAGGTCCCCAAAAGGCATTAAATTGATTAGCTATTTACCATTTTTAGTTATCCCTTTGGAGCCGTTTCGACCTTGGGGGATTTTACATGGGGTCTCTTTGTATTCTTTTTATTCTTGATACACTTACAGGTGGTGGCTCCAGTTGTGTGAACCTGCACCAGACTAAGGAGGCAGGGGCTCCTCCTGTCCCCGTTGCACTTGTTTGTTCCTTGAGTCAGGCAGTCCCTGGGTCTACCTCTTGACTGTAGCCATATCTCACATCTTCCCATTGACCACACCATGTTGCTGGGTGAGAACTTGGTGGGAAAACCTGCTTCCACCCCTAGTATAGACATTATCAGAAGAGAAGTGTGTCTTTTTTAATCCTTGGGGATTTCCAACCACCCCTTCTACAGTTTTTATTCTTGGAATGTCTTTTATAAACCGTTATTCTGGTTTTAAACCCTTCCAGAAATGCCTTAATACCGAACTTGGTTTTCTATCATTTTTTTCTCTGGGAATTTGGGCTTGACATAAGTCTTACCTCTTTCATCTTGAGTACCCCAAATGGACCATTTCTTCAGTCTGGTCTTTTTTATCTCTTATAGGCTGTTCTGTTATTTTAGACACGTTTTACATGCTGGTCAGAATCATTTTGATTTGCCAAAGCCTCTCTCAGTTTACAAAGATCCTGTCCCTTCAAAGGGCTTAGTAAAACCATAATTCCCCATACCATTCTTGAGGTCTCAGTTGAATTAAGCTTTCTTTCTTATCTCTGGTGAACACAGTCTTATCTGGCCCAGTGAACTGGACATCATATATTGCTTTTCTCATACCTAGTTCTCTCAGTAATGCCTGTCCCTTCTTTATAGTTCTCTAACCCCTGCTAATCATGTTAACCTCTCTTGATGACAACCATGTATCTTTAATGCCTTCAACAAGCCACCCCATTAAAGAATATATGAGATGTTCTGATACTCCTATATGAGATACACTGAACTCGTTTATTGTTTCCCAGACAATGGAAGTTTCTGGACATTAGCAGAAATTTCAAAGCCTTAGCCACTGGAATATTCCAGGCATGTGTTTGAAAGTTCTCTAGTTTACTAAGTGGGAACAGAGTCAAGATATGAGATCATGGGTATAAAGCAAACATGGATATAGGAAGTGAAAAGCTGCAAGAAAATCCAGGGTGACAAAAGGCAGTGATATGTGACCATGCGTCTACTCTTTCTGAGACCTTAGCCTGTAATCTACAGCCATTAGTCATAAAATGAAATCATCTGCTTTGCTTTCTGATATACCAAGAAGGGGAGGGAGGGAGGGAGGGATAGGGAGAGAGAGAGAAAGAGAGAGAGAGGAGGGAGAGAGAGGGAAGCATTCACATATACACACTCACACACAGAGAGAAAGAGACAAAGACAGAAAAAGACACAGAGATAAATAGAAAGAGAGAGGACGCAATGATGCTCAGGTAAAAAAATGTGAAATGTTTGCATGGCTGTCAAAGAAACAACCTTCCAGAATACACTTGATAATATACTCTGCATTTGAAATCATATGAGCATATGTAAGCTCAGTTTTCTGTATAATGCACTCCTAAAAGTTAGGCAATAGTAATAATAATGTGCCCTTTCATTTGCTGTAAAATAATAATAATAATAATAATAATAGGCCAAGCATGATGGAGCATGCCTGTACTCCCTGCATTTAAGAGCTACAGATAGGAAGCTGAAGAGTTGAAGGTTATCCTGGGATACATTAGCCCAGTCTCAAAAAAGGTGGGCTTTATAACTATTGTAAAATGTAATACATGAAATGAAACATTACTTGGGACACCCAACATTGCCTGGAATTTGAGAAGTTCTCAAACACTGTTCATGGTGGTTTGGGAGAGTGCTAGTTTCCTCATCTTCCTTATGACCACCATCATAATCTGTCTGACTTCTTAGGAATCAGCTTAGAAGGACCCATTTGCTGCTACTGTGGGGAAGTGCTTCCAGACAGTGTCTATGAAAATGCTTATGAATAGTGCAAAATATGATTTGAATACAGTTTCTGGGACTGTGATAAAGAGAAAATTCCAAACTTTACATCCTTCACAAATGATATTTTTTAAATCATCTCGACATCAAACTGTTAGTTTTTCATTAATGAGGAAATAATACCTGCAAGCTCACTTCCCAGATACATGGGTCCCTCTACACTTACAGAGCTCTGCTACTTCTGTTCTGGGTGATGATCAAGGAGCACAGATTCATAAAGCTTCCCAGTAAAGCCTTAGTGTCATCAGGACTGATGAATACTAGAGTCAAATCAGAACTTCCTTTTGCAAACAAGCAAGGAGGAGAAGATACACTTGGAACAAGCTGCATGAAGCTATCAAACTCCAATCTAGAGAGATGGGTTGGTTATTGACTAGTACATGACCTTGGAGGCCCAATGCACAAAACTCCTAATTAGAAAAATTAGCCCATGTTACTGGTCTAACTCTCTGGGGATTTCCTGATATTAATGTAGGAGGACGTGAAGAAAACAAATTTCATAGTTCTCAGGTGAATCTCATGTGGATGGTTCACATCCTTGTTCCATTTATTTTTAAAATATTTTTATTGAATCTTTCAAATTTTTGTACAATGAACTTTTTGGTTTTCTGAGACAGGGTATCCCTGTAGCCCCAGTTGGTCTGGAACTCCTTATGTAGCCAAGTTCACAGAGATCTACCTGCCTTTGCCTCTTGAATGCTGGGATTAAAGGCATGCACTACCATGCCCAGCCTCCATACAACAAATTTTCATCATGTTTGGAGCCCATCCACCATTTCCACCCCAACCCTTTTACCCCTTGACTTCATGTTCTCTACTATTATTTTCCTAAGTCTTCTCGAGTCAAATTGTGGTCCCGATACTTTTCGGTGTGGGTCCAACTCCTAGATCCTGGTCAATGTACCAGGGACCACACCCTTAAATAAAATTGCCTCCCCCTCTCTTGGGAGCTATCTATTACCAATATATCCTTAGATACTGCTGGGGCTTCTTGAAGACCACCCCCTCAATGCTGGGATTTTGTCGGGCTTGGGCTTGCACAGGTTTAATGCACACTGTCACAAGTGCAGTGGGTTCATATGTGTCACAGTCCTGTTGTGTCCAGACAATACAGTTTCTTTGTATTTGCCCCAACTTCTGGCTTTTAAAATCTTTCTGTCCCCTCATCCACAATAATCTCTAAGCCTTGGGAGGAAAGAGTGTGCCATAGGTGTCCCATTTATCCATGAATACTCTTCTGTCTCTTAGACCCTGACTGTCCCACCAGTTGTGGATCTCTGTATTAATCACCACTACTACAAGAAGAAGTTTCTCTGGTGAGCATTGAGAAATGCAGTAATCTATCTATATAACAATAAGTTTTTATTAGTCAATGTAACACTATGTTTATTTATCAGGATAATAGTAATAGGATCTCCCCTAAGGACTGCGATTATTACAATAGTTTCCATAATTTTCCAGGACAGCTGTTATTGTACTTAACAGTGAAAATACTTGGATAATTTTGATAATCACTTTTCTCTTCCGGTATCTAGATTAGCACCTTCAATCACTTTGAAAAATTGCTAGTAGTGGTAAAGCTTAAAGTCGGCATCAGCTTGGTTTATTATTGTTTGTTCTACAACTCACCTATGTAGTTTCTTCAGGAGTAGGTTCTTACTGGCAAGTTCGGATGAGTAATTAAGAGCAATGGCAATGTCCAGTATTGTTTGAAGGTCTATTTAAACCCCTGGTCAACAACTCCAATGAGTGACTCTAGTTTTGGTATTGGATTGTTTTTATTTGATAGCCCCATAATGTCTGGGAAGGTCATTGAATCTGTTATAGGGTAACTACATTTAAACACTTTTATAGTATATATATATCTTTTTATAGGAATAAGTATCCATAAGACTTCAAAAAACCTTAATGTTATTTGTCCCTCTTCTGACTCCCTCTTTTGCCCTTCCTTCCTATTCCCTACCCAATTTAACCCTTCCTATTTAATTATTCCCCTTTCCCATTTTCTATCACTGCATTCTATCTCCTGTCCCTGTTACCCATCCCCTTGGCTTCTTATTAGCTTCAAATCTCTGTAGATTTACCAATTGAAACACACTGATCTAAATATTCAAGAATAGCATACACTTACAAGAAAGAACATGCAATATTTGTCTTTTTTTTCAGGCTGGTTGTTTCCAGTTCTATGCATTTACCTGAAAATATTATTGGAGACAAGTCCGCATGTTCAACAAATGATGTCAGTCTGACTGAATATCAGCATGGGGAAGAATGAAACCAGATCCCTGTCTCTCAATCTGCTTAAACTCAACTCCAAATGGATCAAGAGGGTCAATATAAGACTGGTACCAGAATAGTAGAGAATAGGCATTACCACGGAAGAGGTAGGGATAGTGGGAGTGTTCAGCTGGATGTGGAGGAGGAAGGGACATGGAAGGGAACACAGTGTAGGGGGGATGGAAATTAGGAGAGGAGGGATGGTGGGAGGCAGGTGTTATTGTGAGGTCGTTGGGGATAATGGGGGTGCTGGGTCTGGGAATGGAGGAAGGAGGCTGGATAGGAAGAAAAAGGGTAGAGATGAATGAATCTTAGGGGTCTTGGAAACCTATTGGAAAATGTGATGCTCTTCAAACCCCATAAGAAATGCCCATACCGTGTCTAAACATTAGTGCATATGTATGCCTGGGGACTATCTGGCAAGGACCAAAGTGCGAAACAGAAGAGATTTCACTTTGCATGGTTGGTGAGAGCAGTTCAGGAGAATCCCAAAATAACACAGGCTATTGCCAAAGCTCTTGGTAATCTCCCAGAACTAGAAGACCCTGCTGATGAACACAGGACATACTTCAGATACAGGACTAGGAGCAATGGCACAGGAACTGACCTGGAGGCCTTCTCCCTGAATTTTAGCTATCATAATGCTAGATGATAATATGCACACTGTCAAGGGAGAAAGACAGTCAATGTTCCAACCCAACCCTCAACCATAATAACCGTAATGACTGGTACGACAAACTACCTCTATTGGTGCAGTAGTGGCAGGTACTGTTATGGTGATTGGGAATCAACAGCTATCAAACTGGAGTTCAAGCCCTCTCAATGGGAGTGAACTCATGGGTGGCACTGTAAACTCTACCAAATATTCAAGGCAGGACAGGAAATAGATTCTAGAGAATACCCTTTGTCTTTCATATCTCTAGACAAATGAAATTTCTCACCATGTGCTAAATATGGATCTTTATATTTACAGACAAGCATACCATACAGAACTCATTAAATAAGCTTCTTTTTGCAACAGATGGGGCTTAGTGACTAATTCCACAACTGGTTGGATACAGAGAATATACACCTGAGAGATGCCAATAAGTAGTTGACATATCTACAGTTGAACTTCCACACCTAACACTCATGGAACATAGTGTAACAAGGGGTACAGAGAAAACTAGTGCTTCCCTCAACTCTCACCAGTAAAGCTTCCTTATACAACAGAGTGCAATGCACACAGAAGGCCACAACTGACAAAGTTTTAAAGAATAAGACACTCTAGAGTGTATATCTTTGAATGGGACTCCTATACTGAACCTCATCCACCCATGGCTCAGGGACCGTTGCAGAAGAGAGGGCAGAAAGATTGTAAGAGTCAGGGGTGGTTGATGAACACGGGGAAGCAGAAGCTTTCAGGCCAGTGGAAGCTTGCACATGTGAACTTGTGGCAATGCTGGCATCAAGCACAGGACCCATGTCAACTCAATTAAACAAAGGCCAAGACGTGAGGAGAGAAATGGGTGTCAGACTGGTCCCAGACTGAGAACTATCAGAGATTGTTTGGTGCTGGATGAGGGAGAGTATGCTTTACATATGATCTCTAGATGGGATGAGTAGACGCCAGTCGATGAATTTACATGGAAGGACATCTGGACACAAATGCTTGACTGGATCTGTCTTAACGTGTATGGCAGAACACATGAGGTCTGGTGGTGGGGTGAGAGGGCATGGATGAGGCAGGGGTATGATTAAGAACTTTTTATGGAAATTACAAAAGCTCAATAATTTAAAAAAGACCTAGTACCCCGAATTTGCTATAAGGGAATGTAGGGAATACAGAGGAATTATACAAAGAGGAAAGAACTCTCTAAACAGGACTATGAGCATCAATAGCAACAATTGACAAGGGTAACTCACAAAACTAAAAATCTGTACAGCAAATCTGGCAAGGAACAGAGTGTCATTATCCAAGTGGAGGACACTTACAGAATGGAAAAATACATTTACCAGCTATATATCTTGCACTAATTATCTAGAATATGTACAGAACTCAAAAAATAAAAGCGAACACCCCAATTAAAATGAGGAGTGAGCCACTAAACAGCAAATTCTGAAATGATAAGAACAAATGGCTGAGAAATATTTTTAAAATATTCCATATCTGCAGCCTTAGTGAGGTGTTTACAGTCCCAAGCAGTGAGTAATTTATGATCAATGATGGTCATGGTAAATAACCATGCATACCATTTTCCATCACTACTTTCAGCTGTTTTACTAGTTATAAAAGTGAGTTTAGATACTTCGTTTTGCAATCCAGATATCAAGCCAGGTATGGGGAGTAAAAAGACAGAACTAACCATTACAGATTTTGTGTCAAGTAGCTTGAGAGAATCATCACAGCCTTCAGGTAAATATCTACACATCCTTTTTAGAGTAGGGGTTATTAGCAAAGGCATTGTACATCCTATATCACATAATCCTTGATGTCCGCAGGGCAATGCTGCATAGGTTTTATTATTGCAAAAGAAAGTCCATTCTACAGGTAACTGTTTCCCTTGTTGTAAGGTATGATTAGAGGTGGTATTGCAATGCAAGGGAATAAATTTATAATTAAAATATAAAAAATGAGTAAAAATGTGAAATACAGTTAAGTCTTGGACTATCTTATTGACATGTTGTGTTTGGCTTTCTATATTGTCCCTAGTTATCTGTTTATAAAGATCCATATGTACCCCCATCCCTATTAGATTTTTCTTTAACAATCTTGGTACAGAAGGTTCTCCTTGTGTATAGAAACTCTGTTTTTTATAACCCTTTTGTGCAAGACAAACCCACAAATTTCCATTCAAATCATTAGATATGGACAGGCTGGTTCATTGCAAAGATGTGGTTGATCTAAATACAATATCTTTAAAAGTTCTCTTTTGGTTTTTCACACAGCTATAACTTCCAGTATCTTCTAGGGTCAGGTACTCTTTAAAAATATTGAAATCATGCTGGGTTTTTAGGCTCTGGTCAGTAGCATTATTCTGACCTAAAAATCCTCCATCCATTTGGCTGTATATCCTCTCCATCCTTTTCCCATATGATGGGTCCAGGTGGCCATGCACTGTTTTGTGTAATACACTCGAGTACTAATCCTGACCCTAAAATAGGTACACCATTAACATTAGTACTGATGACATACGTTTCAGCATTTATGCTACTCACAGTCAGTATAGTTAGAACACAAACAAGGAGAACTTCGGGGTTAGATATATCTTGGCCCTGGGGCTCTCCCAACTCCTGGGTGTTGTTCATCAGGTTCTTAATCATTCCCCAGGTCACAGGAAGCTGCGTCTTATTCTGATGGACTCTCCTTTTCTGCTTTTCCAGGGTCAGTTCAGCCATCGTTGCTGTCGGGGGCATTCGAGTGAATCGTCTGACATATCTGAGTGGCACCCATCGGGGGAAGGATTCATTTTCTGGAAAGACATGCATATCCTCATCCCATTGTTAGTAGAGAAGCTGGAGTTTTGTTCCAGAACCCTGACTTGGGTTCCCTCCAAAGCACCTGTGGCAAGGGCTATGGGACATTCAGTCCCTACCAGTGCTTGGCCATTGGAAAAATTCCTTGACTATTTAGCATAAAAATTAAAGTTAGTAGAGACCTGTGCAATAAGAAATGAGTATTATGTACTGTTTTCCCAGGTATAGGTGATTCCCTGGTTTTTATTGTAATTATTTGATTTTTGAGTTGTTTGTGTTGTCTATTATTGCTTGTCCTGTGGGGTTGTAAGAATTGCCAGTGGTATTTGAAATACCCCAAATTTTGCAGAACTGTTGAAAAATTTTACTAGTACAAGAGGGCCCATTATCTGTTTTTATTGGATGAGGTATTCCTAAAATTGAAAATGTTTGAATAAGATGTTTGATTATATCTTTTGTTGTCTGTCCTGTATGGGCAGTGGCATTTAAAGTCAAGGAATAAGTATCTACTGTACAGTGAACATATTTAAGTCTTCCAAATTCAGTTATATGAGTTATATCAGTTTGCCAGATCATATCAGGCCATAGGCCATGAGGACTGACTCCAGGCATGGGACCTAAAAGAAGAAGTGGAGCACATTGAGGACATTGTTTAACTATAAATTTTGCTTGATCCTTAGTTAGGTGGGGATATAAAGCTTTCAATATTTGCTGCCTGATGAAGGAGTTGATGACTGCATAAAGGAGTCATAACAATTACTTGTTTAGTTAGGTTACCTGTTTGTTGATTTAAGGAAGCTAATGGACCAGGCAGTCCAGTATGGGAGCATGTATGAGTTACAA
>NW_008338110.1:316692-327994 GCF_000622305.1 Nannospalax galili
TTTAGTCCTTAGAGATTAGAATAGCATCCTAGTAGGTTCTCCTGGTTTATGTTGTAAAAATGCTGTTTCTAGTTTTAAGAGTGCCTGAGCAGCATATTCTGAATCTGTATAAATATTTAAAGGTTGAGGAAAAATCATGAAGCTCTGGAGGAAAGCATAAAGTTCTGAATACTGGGCAGAAGCAGCAACAGGCATTTCCTAAGTATGAGAAACATTTTGTTTTGTTTGAAGTTGGTATATAACAGTGGTGACCATTCCTTTGTTAGTCCCATCTGTAAACAGGATGTCTGTCCCTGGCAGAGGAGAGCATGAAGTAATAGTGGGAAAGATAATTTACTAATTTGAAATAATTTAAAAACTTTCCAGGATGGATAATGAATGCCAATATCTCCAGCACAGTTTGTAAAGGCAAGTTGCCATGAAGGGGAAATTGAAGCCACATAATAAATGTCTTCCCATGTCAGGGGTAAAATTATTTTGCCATGGTATTTTCCAAAAACATGAAGAGTCCATAAATGGGCTCTCTGGATTAAAAGAATTATAGAATAATAAGGCATAATTTTTCTATTAAGATGATGGAGGAGGTGAATAAATTCTAATGGACATTTAGGCTCTTGAAATATAATAGCTAATGGTTGTTCTATATTTGGAATTACTAGAATCTGAATATCATTTTGATGATTAACTCTATTTACTCTTATTTGATGAAAGGCTTTATTTACCAACGTTAAGGCTTGTTTAGCATCTGTATTTAAATGTCTAAGAGAGTTAGGATTTGAGTCCCCTTCTAATAGATGGAAGAGAGAACTTAATTGCATGGCAGTAAGATGAAGAGAAAGCCTAAACCAGCTTAAGTGTCCCATAAATTGTGTAAATTAATTTAATGTACAAGGATCTGGCAACTCTATCTTTGGAGTGGTAGGGTATAATTCATTATCTAAGATAACACATCCAAAATAAATATAAGGTGCATGTTTTTGAAATTTTTCTGAGGCAATATAAAGTCCATATTTTGTTAAAATAGTTGTTAATTTGATAAGCATAACTTCTGAAAGTTGAATAGAAGGGTGACTAAGGAGAATATCATCCATATAATGAACAACAAGAACAGTAGGGAATTCCTTTAGTATTGGACTAATTATTTTATACACACAAAATTGGCATATAGTAGGACTATTTTTCATTCCTTGTGGTCTGACTTTCCATTGATACCTCTGTGTGGGTACAGGGTGATTGTTGGCAAGTATAGTGAAATAAAAATGCTCCTTATCCTCATGATATAAAGGAATAGAAAAGAAATAATCTATTATATCAATTATTATAATAGCATGTCCTGCAGGCACAGCTAAAGGAGAGGGAAGGCCAGGCTGTAGCAATCCCATCTTTTTCATAGTGGCATTAAGTTTTCTTATGTCTTGTAAAAATCTCCATTTTCCATGAGTTTTCTTTTGTATTACAAATATAGGTGTGTTCCGGGGACCGTCAGAGGGCTCTAAGTGCCCTTTATCTAACCGTTTTTGTATAAGACCCTGCAAATGAGATAATTTATTACTAGAAATAGGCCGTGGCAGGGGATGGTAAGACTGGAATGAGGAAATAATTCCTCCTACCCCCAGGAGGGGGGCTCTTTTTTGTAGGCCAATGTGATGGCTAGTCCTCATGTCTAATAATTGATTGATCAACCCCTCTAGAGAACAAGCCCTTTATAGCAATTCCCTGAACTATTAGAGTCACTGTAGGCTTAAGGTCAGATGTTATAGGGTTAGTCCATAATGCCCAGGGTGGGTTTACTTCCACTGAGGCTGCTGACCCTCTTGGTTGTGGGGCTGAGGGCTGCCCCATCTCTTGCTTTAAGTTTTGTTATCTTTGTTGAAGTTAGAATGGCAATCTCTAGCCCAATGAAAATCTTTTTGCCATTTGGGGCATTTTTTATTTGGTTTGGGTCTTGAGCCTAATGATGGGGGATCAGGTATAGGCTTGTGATCCATTGAAGGGCAATGTCTCACAAAGTGATCCAATTTTCAACATTTAAGACATGTATCTTTCATTTGGGCAGTGAAAGCTTCTGCTAATGCAGTTTTCATTATGGTAACCTGTGCTGAAGCTGTGCCAATGTCCTGAGTAGCTGTTACCCAGGAAGACAAATCTTGACTTTTTACTGGAGCAATTGTTCCTTTATATTCTTGATTTGAGCCATCATAATTAAGTTGTTTTATTAAAATCTGGGTGGCTTCTATATGAGGGATGTTAGCCTCTACCATTTGTTGGATCCTAGCTAAGAAATCAGCCCATTGCTCCTGTAGCTTTTGTTTGAGATCAGCTAAGCTAGCTCATGCTGTCTCACTATTCAGTGTGGATCTCCAGGCTCTCAAGGCATAGAGACACACCTGATCAAAATATTGAGCCAGTAAAAACTTTTGTGCCTCAGTGTCAGCATATTGAACTTCCCCTTAAGCATGTCAGCTGTCACATCAACATTAGCTTGAGCATTTCTTGCTGCCTGCTCAGTGAACTCATCATAGTATTTAGACTTAAAAAGGATCCACTCTCCTGGAGACAGAGAAGCCTGGGTGAGGCATATAAAGTCCCAAGCAGTGACTAATTTATGATCAAGATGGCCATGGTAAAAAGACAATGCTTACCATTTTCCATCACCACCTTCATCGTTTTAAAGCCAATAGAATGATGCATTCTGAGCTTAGGGTCGTCAGCTGTCACAGGGCCAGCTGGAATGTGAGTTGGAAAGAACTGAGGGGAAGGATGTGGCAAGGGAGCTGAAGGTTCTCTAGAGAAAGTGTCTCCCAAGAGTAGATTTTGAAACATGGGAAGGAGAGATTCAGGGTCAGAAGCAGAGGGCGAGGCATAAGAAACATATGCCATGGAGGATGACAAGGGAGGAGAAGGAGAGGTGGGGAGACATCCCAAATGGGGCCAACTCCCCCTTTCTAATAGAATTAGATGAGGGTGGTTGCATTCCCAGAGGTTGCACTACAGCAGGAGGGAGTGCTTACAGATTCACAGCACCAAGAGGAGGTGCTGGCATATGCATAACAGCCTGAGAAGGTTCCTGCTGTTGGGCCATTGTGGAGGGAGGACTGGTGGTGGGAAGGAGCAGAGGCGTAGGTGGCTGGGCTGCAGAGGGAGGGGATTACTCTTCTATTTGGAGACATTGGCAAAGAGAAGACCAGAGAAGGAAATACAAGACAGGAACAGTCTTGGTCTGCCTTTGATAATTTTGTAAGTTATATCCTACTCTTTTCAAGATTCCAAGTCAATAGTTCCTGTAGCAGGAAACCAAGGATTATGTTCTATAGCAATATCTAAAAAGGCTTTAATCTGAGTTCATGTACATTTAATTCCTCTCAACATTTAGCATGAATTTAAGAATAGATTGGATGTGAGAGGGATCTAGAGAAAGAGAATTACCCATATTTACAATTGCCCCTTACCTATGAACCAGCTTGACAAGGGGATCTGATCAGCTGAAGGGGGAGAGGATAGTTCTGTCTGTGGTGAAGCAGAGGTCCGACAGGGTCCCAGTCCAGGTATCAGTTGTCAGGACTCGGGTTTGCTTTGTTCAGTGGGGGACCTACTGGCTTTGGGGCAGAGAGACTTGATCAGCAACAGAGTCTTGGACCCTGCGAATTTTGTCTTTTCAACAAGCCATTTTATTTTAAAATTCAGATGGTTTTTATACATCCTAAGGACCCAGCAGTCAGGTGGGACATGGCAGTCACATACAAAGATTTAGGGTACAAAGAAACAGGGCTTTTAGTCTGTTAGTTGGCGCCAGGATTCTTAAACTTTTACTCAAGGTAATCAATGTCCATCTGGTAATTTATTGGCCACATTGTTTTCTTTCTTAGAGTTAAAAGATGGTGAACTTTTAGCTTTTTGCTCAGTAGTAAACCTTTAACTGGCTTAATCTCTTAGGTATGGATAGCTGAGTTATTTGTTCAGGACAAGGAGATGAGCTAAGGGATGTTGACCAAGATGCTTTCCCGCAGAGCAGGGAGCCTACACTTATGACCAGGCCACTTCCTCCGGGCAGTCTCACAGTGTTCTGCCAGACAGGGATTATCAGAGTCACTGTTTTCCGCACACATCCCTTTGGCAGAGAATGCAGCCTGGACTTAAAAGTTTTAGGCTCATCTTACCCTAGGGCCTGGCATCCTGGTTTCCTACAAACAACAACAATGAAAAAGAAATAAGAGGAAAAACAAAAATAATATATCCCCTCCAAACAATACCATTCCTACAGAAGACTTTGGCAATGAGAAACAGCTGGAGGAACCCAGGACAAAGAAATTAAATTAAAAAATCATTAAAATGATCATATAATTCAACAAATTTAAAGAAAACAAAACAGAAAAAGAACTCATGGGACTCAAAAGGATAGAAATAAACTCCTGTGTGAAGCTAATCAAAATATGAATGTATGACTGAACAAAATGACCCAAATAATTCAGGATTAGAAAAGTGAATTCAGAAAAGATACAGAAACATTGAAACTTTAGTTGAAATGAAGATTGAATTGAAAAACTAAATAAGCCAACTTAAAATGACAGGAGAAATTCTCACCAAAAGAATAAACAAAATGGAAATCAGAATGTCAAGATTAGATGACACAGCTAAAGAACTGGACTGTTCAACCAACCAAAGAATATGAACAATCTTTTAAAACTCAGGAGTAGAATATACAGGAAATGTAGGGCACCATGAAAAAAAAAATTTACCCAGTACAGGCATAAAGGAAGGAGAAAAATCTCAGGTTAGTAGCATTGGCTAGATCATCAACAGGATTATAGAGAGAATTTCCTTAAATTAAAGAAAGACATACCCATACACACACAAGAAACACACAGAACACCAAATAGAAAAGACCAGACCAAAAACTCCCCATGGAATATCATAGTAAAAATACTAAATTTACAGAACAAAAAGAGAATATAGAAAACAGCAAGAGAAAACCAACAAGTTAAATAAAAGAAAAAACTAACAGAATTACAGCTGGCTTTTGAATGCAAACTATAAAACTCAGAAGAGCCTGTAGCAACGTATTCCAAATGCTAAATGATCATAAATGCCAACCTAAAATACTTTACCCAGCAAAATTTTCTATCAGAGTTGAGGGGAAATGAATAATGTCCCATGATATAAATAGGCTGAAAGAATTCATGTCCACTAAACCAGCCCAACAGAGAATAACCAAAGCAATACAATAGATTAAATAAAGGACTTACCCTATCCAAGAGACTACAGAAAGAAAACAAATGAAGGCATAAAATATATAAATTCGAACTAAGACAAAATAAATACAAAATAAAAACACAAGTAAAAACAAAATGACAATAATCAACATATATCATTCAGTAATAACTAAATATCACTGGCTTCACCACCGCAGTCAAAAGACATAGGCTAAGTGAATAGATTAAGAAACCAAATTCATCTTTTGTTATCTATAAGAAACTCATCTCATCTTCAAGGATAGGCAGTACCTTAAGGTGAAATGATGGAAAAAATATTCCAAGCAAACGAAATGAAGGTGTTGCAGTTCTTATATCTTATAAAATAAAACATTTCTAATATCTTATAAATTAAAACTAACTAAAAGAGATGAAGATCACGTCATTCTGATCATGGGAAAAATTGAGCAAGAAGACATTAAAATCATGAACTTATATGATCTAACTCTGGTGCAACAAATTTCATAAAAACAGTACTACTTGACTTTAAGATTCAAATTAACTACAACTCCATAGTAGTAGGTGACTTGAGTATCCCACTTTCTCCAATAGACAGGTAATCTGAACAAAAAATAAACACAGAAACATATGAATTAAATCGCATCATCTATTAAATGGACCTAAAATCATATACAGATTATTACACCCAGGTATTGAAAAATATATATTCTACTCATCAACTCACTGAAATTTCTCTAAAATTGAACACGTACTCAGGCATAAAACAAGACTCAACAAATACAAGGAAATTTAAATAATTTCATTCATTCTATCAGACCACAACACAATAAATCTTAAAGTCAGTAGCAAAAGATGTGCTAGTAAATACATGAGCTCATGGAGATTAAAGAACACACAAATCAATGATTAATGGTCAAAGAAGTAATCAAAATATTTTTGGAACTAAATTAAAATGACAAGAAAATGCAACAAAAGTTCTGGGAAATGAAAAATGCTCCTAAGAGAGAAGTTTATGACTCTAGGTACCTACATTAAAAATCAGAAAGTGCACATGTAAATGACATAATGGTAACTCAAGAGTCTGGAAACACAAGAACAAAAGAAACCCAAACCCAACAGACAAATAGAGATAATAAAAATCAGAAAGAAATAAAAGGTATAGAAACAAAGAAACCAATAAAATGAACCAATGACTCTAAGAGATGGTTCTCTGAAAAAATAAAGATAGACAGAACCTAAGCCCAGTGAACGAGAAGAAAGAAACAACAAATCCAAATTGATGAATCAGAGACAAAAGGGGAAACATAACAACAGACACACAAAAAGATCCAGAACATTATAGGGGAATAATTTAAAAACCTAAACTCTATTAATTTTTTTGAACCATTTTATTCTTTTTTTAGGTTCTACAATTTATTTTTTTATTTTTTTTATTTTAAAGAATGGATTTAATGTAGCTATGAAGCAAATTTGAAAAATAATACAGAATTCAGGATACAAACAGTTAAATCATAGGATAAAGCAATTTATGAGGAAATATCTCAGAAACAATCTTGATTGTCTTTATACCCCCATCCACATGGGCACTCTCTCATAGCACCCCCCAGCCCAACTGGAGCCCATATGCTTGGTCATCCCTGCTAAAGCCCACTGTGTTGTCAGAGCAAGTTCATCTACTGAGTCTAGTCAGTCTATCTAGAGTCCGTTGTATTAGGAAGATCAGCTCTTCTTCATCTATCAGCAATCAGTTGCCAACATTCCTTCAGATAAGATTGGGGTCTGCTGTTCATTTTCCCAGTTCTATTCTGGGTTATTGTTTCCTGAGTTTGCATGAGACTTGTATATGCTGAAATCTTGGCCATGGAATCATATGAACAGGTAAACAGGAGCTTGTAGGACTGTTTCTAAATGGTCATGCACCTCCTCCCTGGCTCTTACAATCTTTCTGCCCTCCTCTCCCACAATGGTTCCTGTGCCTTGGGTGGGTGAAGTTTAATAAAAGAGTCCTGTCCAGTGAAAACCATTCAGCAGAGTCTTGATCTGTACACTCTGGCCATTTATGATCTTTTGTGTTCCTGGACCTCTGCTGCATGTGGGAACTTTGTTACTGAGAACTGAGAGCTTCCTTAGTATCGTCTTCCCTATGCTATGTTCCACGAGCCATAGGTGTAGAGATAGCATTGTCAATGTGTCCATTAGGTCTGGGCAATTCATAGACAATTTCCAATTGTGACCAGTTGTGGTACTTGGTAAGAGTCTCTGACTGGTGCAAAATAAGATTCTTTGATGAGTGGTGACTTGGATATTTGTCTGTAAATATAAGGATACATATTTTGCAACTAATAAGAAATCACAAATAGTCTAGTGATGTGACAGTCTTGGAGTTTAATCTAAGATCTATGACCACTCCAGCCATGTGTAGTAGGTTATGTTTACAATACACACTTGAGTGTCCTCCCTTTGAATGGGCTTTTAACCAAATGAGGGAGCTGTTGATTGCCCCCAAGATAAAAGTGCTACTACTGCACCAATGACGTATGCTGTGCTGCCCATTGATGTAGGTATTTTGTCTTGAAGCTGGTGTTGGCTCATCCATTGATGTTTTCCCTTGGCACCTTCATAGTGCTCTCCAAAGCTATGAAATCTAGCCTTCAGAGGAAGTGTTTTTAGGTCATTTTCAGCTCTATAGCCACAAATCCTGTGTCCAAAGTATGTTCTGTCTTCGGCAGTAGAGTATTAATTTCTAGATTTGGGAGGCCATTAAGGGCTATGGCAATTGCCTGAGTAATTCTGGGAGCCTCTTGGACCACCCTTACCAACAACATAAAGGAAGGTATCTCCTGTCTGGCACTCTTTCTTGTTATGTAGCATTTCGCTATACACATGGACTTATGTAGAGATAATATATGTATAAATTGTCAGTTGTTTGTTGGACTTAAATAGTTCCATCTGTTTTTGTTTTTTTAAGACTGGCTAGTCCTTATTTATCTCTTCTCTCTCTCTCTCTCTCTCTCTCTCTCTCTCTGGCTCTCTCTCTCTCTCACTGTCTAACCCTTCTGCCATTGTTTCCTCATTTAAAGTGTCCCCATTTCTCCCTTTATAATACCCATCTCCTATGGTCCCACCTTTCTTGAGCTCCTTCTTTACCTTTATCCCCAAGGTTCGGTGTATAATACTCCCTCTCCCTCCCATTTATTTAAATGGGTTATTTAACCCAATTTTTATCCATTTCTCACTTAGTAACCCCTGTGTCCTACTGTTCTTCTTGTTCAGGTTCTTTCTTTCCCTTTACTTCCCCGGTTTGTTTTCATTATCCTGATTCCTGTAGTTATGTCTGGATACATACTTACTTATAAGGATTTGGTACTAGGTTTCACATATGAGGGAGAGCATACATTGCTTGTTTTTCTGAATCTGTGTTACTGCACTTAGTATAACAGTTTCTAGTTCCATCAACTTACCTGCCTGCAAATTTCATGATTTCATCCTTCTTTACCACTGAGTAGAACTCCATTGTGTAAATGTACCACATTTTCATTACCCACTCATCAGTTAAGGGACTCTTGGGATACTTCCATCTCTTAGCTATTGTGAAAAGAACAGCAGCACACATGGATATAAAAGCACCTCTTCAATAGGATGAGTCCTTTGTGTATATGCGAAGGAGTGTTATAACTAAGTCAACTGGTATGTTCATTTTAGCTTTTTAAAAGTTATCCAATACTGCTTTCCATAGGGGTTGAACAAGTTTGCAACCCCACCAGCCATGGATGAGCATTTCCTCTTTACCCACATCCTCTCCAAGATTTGGAATCATTTGTTCTTTTGATGTTAGCCAGTCTGACTCTGGTAAGATGAAATCTTAACGTGCTTTTAACTTGCATTTCCCTAATTACTGATGATGTTGGACACCTTTTAAGATGCTTCTTAGTCATCTTTTTTTTCTTCTTTTGAGACCTCTCTGTTCATACCCTTAGCCCATTTTTTAACTGGTTACTTGTTTCCTTGATTCTTTGTTTTTTGAGTACTTTATATATTTTGGATGTTAAATCTGTCAGATGTGTCACTGGTGAAGATTTTCTCCCACTCTGGATTTTCTCCTCACTATCTTAATTGTTTCTAGGAAATTTGAAAACATAAAAGAAGTGGGCAAATTTTTAAATATATGGAAACCACCAAAGCTAAACCAAGAAGAGATCAACCCCTTAAACAGATCCATAACAAGTGAGGCATTCAAAGCAATAATACAAAGCCCCCTGACTGAACAAATAGATGAACCCAGATAGATTCACAGAATTTCACCAGTCCTTAAGAAGAAGATCTACAAGCAATACCATTTAAATTATTTTAAAAGTTTGTTAGAGAGAGACAAGTCTCAAAATCTATGATACCACTATTACTCCAACAACAAATGTGTGAAAATAAACAATAAAAAAGAAAGCTATAGGTCCATATCTTAAATGAATACACGTTCAAAAATTTTCAACAAGTTACTCACAAATTGCATGAAAATGATCATCCATATTCCATTCCTCTCCCCCACTCCCATCTTGCCCCCTTCCAGCCTTAGGCCTATGCAGGCTCCAATTCCTCTGCCTCAGATCTCTGGACTAGCTTCCTAACTCAGACTAGCTAAACACCCTAACATAGATTTGTAAGTCTCTCCACAGGAGTTCCCCCATCACTACCATCCCTAGCTTCTGGTCAGCGAAACAGACCTGCCAATCTAGGACTCTGAATGAGAAGATAAGACCCTACTGCTTAAGACAGTGCACACTTCAGATACACAACTTAGAGCAATGAAGCAGGAACTGACCTTGAAGCCTTTTACTTGACGTTTAACTCTTATAATGCTAGATGATGATATGCAAACTATAAGGGAAAAAATCAATCAAAGGCCCAGTCTAGCCCTAAAGCCTAATAACCATAACAACCTCTACAATTAAGGCTCTTGGAACATAGCAGAACAAGGGGCATAGAGAAAACTAATGCATCATTCAACTCTCATCAGTCCAGCTTCCTTATACAACGAAATGTGATATGTAGGAGACGAGGATGCCAGGCCCTAGGGGTGAGGTGAGCCTCAAACTTTTAAGTCCAGGCTGCATTCTCTGGTAAAGGGAGGGGCACTGAAAACAGTGCCTCTGATAATCCCTCTCTTGCAGAACACTGCCAGATTGGCAGGAGGAAGAGACTGGTCATAAAAGTGCAGGCTTCCTGCTTTGTGGAAAAGTGTCTTGGTCAAGAGCCCATAGCTCAGCTCCTTGTCCTGAATAAATAACTCACCTATCCCTGGCTAAGAGATTAGGCCAGGTTAAAGGCTTACTCCTGCGCTAAATGCTAAAAGTTCACCATGATTTTAGCTCTAAGAAAGAAAACATTGTGGCCAATAAATTACAGGATTGGCATTAATAACCTTGAGTAAAAGTTTAAGAATCTTTGTGGAGCCAACTAACAGACTAAATGTCCTGTTTCTTTGTACCCTAGATCTTTGTATGTTACTGACATATCCCACGTGACTTCTAGTTCCTTGGGATGTATAAAAAACATCTGACCCAAAACAAGAAGCAACCCAATTGAAAGATGGGCTAAGGAGCTGAACAGAACGTTTTCAAAAGAAGAAGTAAAGATGGCTATGAAACATCTTAAAAGATGTTCAACATCACTAATAATCAGGGAAATGCAAATTAAAACCACTTTAAGATTTCACCTCACCCCAGTCAGACTGGCTAAGATCAAGAAAACAAATGATACCAAATGTGGGAGGGGATGAGGGGAAAGGGGAACACTCATCCACTGCTGATGGGGTTGCAAACTGGTTCAGCCCCTATGGAAGGCAGTGTGGAGAACTCTTAGAAAAATACAAATGAACCTACCATTTGACCCAATTATACCACTCCTTGGCATATACCCAAAGAACTCGCCCTATTGCAGAGACACTTGTACATCCATGTTTGTTGCTGCTCTTTTCACAATAGCTAAGAGATGGAAGCAACCTAGGTGTCCCTCAATTGATGAGTGGATAATGAAAATGTGGTTCATATACACAATGGAGTTTTACTCAGCAGTAAAGAAAGATGAAATCATGAAAT
>NW_008338110.1:329144-387904 GCF_000622305.1 Nannospalax galili
GTCATTGAATATTGAGCACCGTGTTTGCATATTGAGGATGGTGATGAAACAAAGGATCTTTGTAATAACACATTGGCGCACTGTGGTGGCACAATGAGCATTGTGATTGCATAAAGGAGCATTGTGAAGTCATACTGTAACATTGTGATGGCACATTGGAGCAATATAATGCCTCATGTGGCCATAGTGTTGGCACATTGAGCATTGTGATGTCACAATGGAGCATCGTGATGTGATATTGGAGCATTGTGATGACACGTTGGAGCATTGTGTGTAGGAAACCAGGATGCCAAGCCCTGGGGTGAGGTGAGCCTAAAACTTATAGGTCCAGGCTGCCTTCTCTGCTAAGAGGGAGGGGCACTGAAAACAGTGGCTCTGATAACCCTGCCTTGCAGAACACTGTTGGGCTAGGAGGAGGAAGCAGCCTGGTCATAAAAGTGCATGTTCCCTGCTATGTGGGAAAGCATCTTGGTCAACAACCCTTAGCTCATCTCCTTGTCCTAAACAAATAACTCAGCTATCCTTAGCTAAGAGATTGGACCAGGTTAAAGGTTTATGCCTGAGCTAAAAGCTAAAAGTTTACTATGCTTCTAACTCTAAGAAAGAAAACATTGTGGCTAATAAATTAAAGGATGGGCATTGAGTAAACTCTGAGTAAAAGCTTAAGCATCCTTCTGTCTCCAACTAACAGACTAAATGTCCTGTTTCTTTGTGCCCTAAATCTTTGTATGTGACTGCCATATCCCACATGACTGCTAGTTCCTTGGCTTTAAAAAAAAAAATCTGAATTTTAAAATAAATTGGCTTGTTGGAGAGACACAAGTCCCAGGGTCTAAGACTCTGTTGCCAATCAAGTCCCCTGCTCTAAATCCAGTAGTTATCCCACTAAGTGAAGAAAAACTGAGTCCTGACAGTGATGTAAATTTCAAAAATTCAATAAAACTAAAAATGCTTTAAAAAAAAAAACATCTGAATTTTAAAATAAATTGGCTTGTTGGAGAGACACAAGTCCCAGGGTCTAAGACTCTGTTGCCAATCAAGTCCCCTGCTCTAAATCCAGTAGTTATCCCACTAAGTGAAGAAAACCTGAGTCCTGACAGTGATATACAGAAGTGGTCCCTCAACTGAGCAAGTTTTAAAGAACAAAAGCTATAGAGTGTGTGTTACTAGATAGGACTCCTATATTAATCCTCACGCACCCATTCTCATTGTGGAAGAAGAGGCAGAAAGATTATGAGATTCAGGACTATTTCATGAACACAGGGAATCAGAGGCTTTAAGGCCATGGAAGCTTACACTTGTGAACTTGTGACAATGGCAGCATGGAGCACATGACCCATGCCAACTCACTCAGACAAGGGCCCAGAGTGGAGCGAGAGAAATGAGTGACATGCCAGGCTGAGACTGAGAATTGTTTGTGACTGATTACTACTGGTTGAGGGAGAGTAGCCTTTATTTGTGATCTCTAGATATGTTGCTTAGACTCCAGTGGGTGAATTTACACTGAAGGATTTCTGGATACAAATACTTGACTGGATAAGAATTAACATGTTTAATTGAATATGTGAAATCTGGTGGGGGGTTGGGAGGGCATGGATAGGGGACGAGGGTCTAAATTTGATTACAACAGTTCAATTAAAGTGTTTTTTAAAGAAAAGAAAAAAAGAGAAACAAATGAAGAGTCCATATAGGTTTTACCTGAGTGTTGTTTCATTTGTTTTCTTCACTTCTTCCTCCATTAATATCAGGAAATCTTTAGAGATTTGGACCCGTAATATGGAGTAATTTTTCTAATTAGGATTTTTGAGCATTGGGCTTCTAAGGCCACATAATAATCAACCACCAGGCCATCTCTCTAGCCCTGCAGTCTCGAGGATGCATCCAGAGACATCATTGGATAGCAGCATGGGAAGGTCTCTGGATCTGTCCTCCTTGGTCCTGACCCAGCAGAGAAGCAGCAGAACTCAGTAAGTACAGAGGGACCTGTGTATCTGCGGAGGGTGATTAGAAGTATTGTTTCCTTATTGTGATGAGAAACTGACAGTTTGATGTCTAATAATTTAAGCTATGTCATTTCTTAGTAATTAGAATTTGGACATTTTGATTTTACCTCCCAGAGTAGTGGGTGTACCAGCAAACCCATTAATCCACTGCATTAATGGTAGCTTTAGATAACAGGCTAAGGCTACAGAAAGAGTACATACATGGTCACACATCTCTGTCTTTTTGCCAGTTCTGGATAGTAGTCCTGAAGTTTTCCACAGTCCTCTTCCACATTTGTTTTATCCCACATATTTTTTAAAATAGAGATAATATCTCATTTCAATTCCTGTTTGGGAACCTGGGCATTATTTAAACATGTGCCTGGGATGTTCCTGTAACCAAGACCTTTGGATTCTTGCTTAAGACCTGATGTCTGGGAAAAAATGAGTTCAGTGCATCTCATACAGGGTTTCATAATTTCATGTTTAATGCTGTCATCTCCACTTACCTCATCTGTGGCATAAAACAGTTTGTTAATATCTCTGAACCTCAGCCTTGTCATCTGAATGAATTATGGCTTTAGACCACTGTATTTTGTAACAAGAATATATACTAATTTCTCCATGTGGTTTTAAAGTATGTTTTGTAAAAATATGGAAAACTGAGATGAGGAGATAGCCTACTCAGCAGAGTGCCCACCCTGTGAATTGCATGCCTCACAAGCATGAGGATCTCAGTTTGATCCCAGAATGCACATTAAAACGAAGCTGGCCGTGATGTCATGTGTTTGTCATCCAAGCACTGGGAAGGTAGGAAGGTGTGGAAGGCATATGCCTGTTTCTTCCTGGGTATGAGCTCTATCTTACTTGAGTTTCAAGCCAGTGTCAGAATTTCTCAAAAAGAAAAGAAAGTGGAGATTGCCTGGGAGTGACAGCAGAACTAGAATGCTGGTTTCCATATGTGCACGCACACTTACAAGTACACCTTTATACACACGAAAATTCACACAAAAACATAAACACACATGCATAAACAAAATTAGGGAAAATTTGATAGTAGTAGTATTGAAAGCCATAGATTTAATGTTAATTGCATTCTGGTAAAATGCCCTTTCATGTGACGTTCTCTAGTTTCTGTTTAAGGACATTTTAATTTTGTCTTTGTCTACATGCTTCTGTTTGTAGACAAATGACTGCTAGTTTTACTTCTGATTTCCACAGCCTTTGCATTATCTTGTCCTGTAGGAATCCATGAAAATATAAGATCCTATGTAAACACTAAATGTATGTATCCCACATTGACTTCAACTCACTTGTTGCTTTCCTGGATGTAATTTTTCCATTTTTAGGAACGTTCCACAGAGTTACAGACAAGACTAAACACCTATATGTGTGTCTATTCATTTATATATGTGATCTTTCATTCTAATGAAATGTATATATCATTCACAGGCTATGGTAGTTATTTTCATGATTGTACAAAGAGATGAAGCAGTAGAAGCATCAGATTAACCTTAGTCTTGGGTTATACACAGATCAGACACTACATTGTTCTAAGTTCCAACTACTCTTTAATTATGTCGATTAATAAAGACACTATCTCCTTAATGACAGATTTATTTATTTAAATGGAAACCTCAGATAAATTATGCATTAGTTGTCCAACTTAGATTTCTTTTCACACATTTATTGGAGATATGTATTAGTCTGCTTTTTCTGTTTATAAAAAGTAAAAGAATCATAAAGAGAAGGGGGCAGGAAAGCACCAAGCTGCAAGCCAAGATACATTACAGAGCTTCTTGTAATTTCCCGTTCATTGCCATTTGTAGACTGCCCACCTCCATAAACTTTCTGTTTCCATAAAAAGGAATGCTTAAGTAAAAAATACATCAATCAGGGCCTGAAGAGATGGCTTAGTGATTATGAGCCCTGGCTGCTCTTGCAGCAGACCCAGTTTCAATCTCTACCACCCACATGGTAGCTAACAACTGTCCATATCACTAATTCCAGGAGATTCTGATGCCTTCTTATGACCTCTACAGGCATTGCTCAACATGGCTGCACTTTCATATAGGCAGGCACTCCACTAATACACATAAAAAAATAATAAAATATTTTAAAAATACATTGATCTGTGGTTATGGAGCTAGGGACATTCCCTAACTGTCACCCATACCTTGTCCTGAGTTTAACCTGTCATGGAGTTTGAAACCACTGGGAAAAGATCACCAGACAAAATTCAAATAAAAAATTATTTTATTTATTATTTTTATTTTATGTGTATTTGTGTATTGTATGCATGTAGGTAAGTGCATCTGTGCCCTGCAATGCCTATGGAGGACAGAACAGGCAATTGGACCCCCAGGAAGTGGAGTTACAGACAGTTGCTTGTTGACATGTGGGTGCTGGGTTTTGAACCCAGGTCTTCTGCAAGAACAATCAGTGTTCTTGACAGCTGAGCCACCTCTTCAGCCCCCTAATCCAAATTTTATTTGTTAAATTTATTAGGCTATACCCATCCATCGTTCCTTAGTCAGATTCAGGATCCACAGGCACGAAGGGACAGTGAAACTAACTTATAAAGCCAAAAACTACAAATACCGTAAGAATTTCATCACACATGAATAATGCACTGAGTAGGTTTCCTATGGCCCAAGTTAGCAGAAAAGCAAACTATGGAAGCCAAAACAAGCTATTGTTAGTCTTTCATTTAACAGATGTATAGAGACCTTGACAGTATGAAACTTTCTCATAGCTATTGTTATTTAAACTTCTTGGCTAGGCAAGAAGCACAGCTACAGTGTCTGGGAGGTGACTAAGGTCACCTACTCCAAACAAAGCACTCTTTTAAAGGAAGCAACTGAGTTCAGACTTGACTTTGAAGCTGGCCTTTTTTTCTAGCTTCTGAGGCTTAAAGTGGCTTTGTACAAAATAAGAACATGAAGTTACTTTGGCTGTTACAATTTGGGCACTCCACTTGGACCCATTACAATCTTACCTTTTCTATCAGTCAGTAAGAGTACAGAAAAGAGATATAGCAAGTTAATTATTCAGAACATAATTATTTATTTGTGATCTCCAATCCCAGGACACTGTGGTCTCTACTGGAGCTGAAAGAAACATTATTCCCCATTATTCCCCATGAAGATTGCAATTTGTTGCTGTATTATTACAAAGTAAATGATACTGGACAAATGGTTGTGGTATTTGATGGCAAATCTCAAGAATAAAAGGACATACATGATAATGACTGTATTTTTATTATGAAAAAAATGTAAGTTATAAATTATAAAACTGAATATGTATCATGAGAGAAATGTTATCCATCAACACCTTATGCAGCATTATCTTCTTTTTGACATGGAGATATATATGGATTTTAGAAATATTGTCATAATAAAATTACAAGAAAAAAGATGCCTCTCCTTCAGATAATGCTGTTCAGTAGGTAAAACATTTTAAATCAATATATTTATTAACTGAGATTTATGAGTTACTTGCTGACCCAAAGCACTACCTTTCTTAAGGAAAAAATATGTATTACTTATATGACATGTAGATAATTTTAAGGTAGGTTTAATAACTTTATGACTTGCAAAGCAATACTCACATGAAAACTGTTGTCTAAAAATTTTGTCCAGGATAAAACCTTCCTTCCACTTTAGAGGGAATCTGTGTAAAGAAGAGTATTTTACAGAAATATAGACAACAGGATGTGTAAAGGGAGGTAAGGAACAGGATGCTCAATAGGGAAATAAACAGCCTGATGTATTTAGGGTGTTTAATCCTACAAGGAAGCTGCTAAGCTCAGGAAGTAAACACTTCAATAGATTCAGGAAGTCTGTGAAATTGACAAGGTTCACTAGCCCACTCCATCCCTAAGCTTCTGTAAGCCCTAAGGACTGCTGAGAGACACTCAGAGCAAACAAGGTGCTGGGAAGGTGTAGAACAGCAGAGCTGCCTGGAAGAAACAGAGACGATCTGAGCTGCCTGGAAGAGGCTGAGACCTGAAAAGACAATGTCTTACCTGGTGAGCTGCCTTACAGCTGTGAAATGAACTCTAGGTGTCCTTTTTCTTGAGTAGGAGTGGGCTTTTGGTGATTCAGCTGTCTTTGAGTAATTTCTATTCTTGTAAGTAAACCCTCACTCATATTGCTGTAAGGAACACCAATAAGGCTTGTTGATTCACCAAGCTGGATTTTGGTGGTATCTTTACCTTGGATTACTGCTGGTCCTGTGTCTCAGGTGAGTAGATGTTTGTTCGTGTCTCTTTAGAAGGTGTAACACAATAGAAACACAGGCAAGAAAATGTGACCAGCACCCACATGGTGACCAACAACAGTCCACAGCACCAGTTCCAGGGGATACCTGTTAACTTTGAGGGCTAACTGTGCAGAAGAATAGAATCACACAGAGATTCCAAGAAGTAAAACTTTATGTGAATTTATTCAGGTCCTTTGATGTGTCTATGGCCATATCATTCTGAATGTGTGTGATCTTGACAGACCTCTATAAAATACGCTTGATATGTAAAAATATAAAGTGGGTATTATTAAAAGTGGTAGGAATAAATATTTATAGAATATTTTATAATGTTCTTGGCCTTCTAATATTGTTAAGTTGAGTGACTCTCAGAAAGGGATATAGTGCCAAAACTTTCTTCATAATGGTAAATGTTGTTGAAGGTGCGCACATCTGAAGTATAAATATTTGAATTGATGAATTTCATTGTAAAAAATATATCCTATGGTGTGCATACTTGTAGTCAGAAGATTTAGGCATGATGACTGTTCTTTTGAGTACAGTTTTCACCGCATAATGTGCTCAACCATAGATGAGCTGTTCAGCAAGACACAATGTCCAACAAAACAAACAAATAAAAACATCATACAGCAACATTATTCTGAATATTAAAAAAAACTGCCTCAAAGAAAAAACCCAACACACACACACACACACACACACACCTGTGAAAACACACATATGCACATGCACACACACATGAGAAAGAGAGAGACAGACAGACTCATGTATATAGAGCATTTGGATATGTGTGAAAACACTTGTGATCCCAGTGTTCACGAGTCTAAGGCAAGAAAATTGCCAGAACCATGACTTCAAGAATATCCAGGCTCATCTAGAGATAGTCAACATAAAAAAAGCAAATAAAAAAATTTAACATATCGTGTATGTAAAGTGTATATATGTATCATTCTATCTAATTATCTATTGAAGAATTGATCAGTGTACGTACAAAATGATCTTATCGATTTTTTTGTTTTGATCTTCCGTATTTTGAAGGTGTCCTAGTAATAGAGAATCACAAATTTCTGACACTTGTCTCAGAATTCTACCTCATGGGATTCTCTGAGGACCCAGAACTTCAGCCAGTCCTTTTTGGACTGTTCCTGTCCATGTACTTGGTGTCTGTGCTTGGGAACCAGCTCATCATCCTGGCTGTCATCTCTGATTCCCATCTCCACACCCCCATGTATTTCTTCCTCTCAAACTTGTCCTGTGTTGATACGGGTTTACTCTCAACTACAGTCCCAAATTTCCTTGTGAGCATCCAAATCCACAGTAGAGTCATCTCCTATGTGGGCTGTCTCACTCAGGTGTCTCATTTTATCCCTTTTGCATATACGGATGTCAGGCTTCTGACTGTGATGGCATATGACCAATTTGTGGCCATCTGCCATCCATTGAATTATCATGTCATCATGAACCCTCGTCTGTGTCACTTTTCTTCTGGTGGATTTTTTACTTAGCTTTCTGGAGACTCAGCTACATCTTTTGGTTGCATTACAGATGACCAACTTCAAGGATGCTGAAATTGCTAGCTTCTTCTGTAGCCCTTCTCACTTCCTTAATCTTTCTCGTTATGACACCTTCACAAAGAGGATAGTTCAATAGTTAGTTAGTATCATGTATGGTATGTTTCCTATCTCAGGGATTCTTTTTTCTTACTACAAAATTGGGTTCTCCATTCTGATCATGCCATCCTCAAGTGGGAGGTCTAAAGCCTTCTCCACCTGTTGGTCTCACCTCTTCGTGGTTTTCTTACTTTGTGGGACAGGGCTTGGCATATATATTGGTTCACTTCTTTCAGATTCTTCCAGAAACAGTGCTGTGTCTTCATTGATGTACTCTGTGGTCACCTCTATGCTGAATCCCTTCATCGACAGCCTGAGGAACAGAGATATTAAGAGTGCCTTGAGAATGTTCTATGATAGAATAATTTAATCTCAGGGTGTATGCCATCCATTTTTAATGTAACAGCAGAAGGCAAGAAAATAAAAAGGAAGCACAAAAGGAAAGGGAAAAAAGAGCCTGAGAGAGAGAGAGAGAGAGAATAATATTCAGAAATATTTTAACAAGGGGGAAATGGGGGAAATGGAGGTATTCACCTGAGAAAGAGGAAGAAAAGACATATAAGGAACCATGGTGGTGAAGGGGAAGAAGGAACTCAAGAGATGGGGAATAATAGGAATAATAGGAAATCAAGGGTAAAATGGTGGAAATGAGCATACTTAAACTGGGGAAGGGGTAGGGAGGATAGACAGTAGAGACAGAGGAGGGATAACTAAAGCTAAGGTGGTAAAAAAACAGACACAACTAAAGTTTAGGTGATGTAAAAACCATGGTTGAGTGTATTACCTCAACTCCTTCCTGAAAAATACACATATAATACCTGTACATGAATTCACATATATATGTGAAGACAACCCAGTGCCAGACAGGATATTCCAAGAGACTTCCGAAGTAACACAGGCTATTGCTGTGACACTTAATTACCTCCCAGAATAGAAGGTAAGATCTCATTACTGAAGACAGGCAATACTTTGGACACAGGACTTGGAGCAATGGAGCTGGAACTGACCTGGAAGCCACCTCCCTGAAGTCTAACTTTCATAATTCTAGATACTACCCATGTTGCTAATGGAGAAAAATAAAACAATGGCCCAATCCCAGCTTAAAAGCCTAATAACCACTATAATTACCAACACAACCCTTATAGCTCTGTAGTAGTGGCAATTTTATCTAGCGGATAATCAACAGCTATTTAATTTGACTTAATGCTCTCTCAATGGTAGGAAACTCATGGGTGGCACTGTAATTATAGCCAAAGACATGTGGCTGAAGACATCATAGATCATAGAGGAAAGTCTACCTCTGTCATATCTCTAGACAAATGAACTTTCTTAGTGTGTATTAAATATGGATCTTCATATTTACAGACAAGTATACCATGCACCACTCATCAAAGAAGCTTCTTTTTTTTTACAACAGATGAAGGCTATTACAGAGTTCTACAACTGGTCACCCACAGATAATATATGTCTTGAGAGATGCCCAGCTCTAAATGGCACATCTACAGTGGAACCTCTGTACATAAGGCTCATGGAACAAAGCAGAACAGGGGGTAGAGAGACTACTAATGTACCCCTCAAATCTCACCAGAAAACCTTCCTTGTACAACAAAGTGTGAGGTACACAGATGATCACAACTGACTAAGGTTTAAAGAACAGGAGACTCCAGAGTGCATGTCCTTAAAAAGGACTCCTATAATTAAACTTCACTTACCCACAGCTCATGAACCATTGTGGAAGTGGACACAGAAGGATTGTAAGAGACAAGTTTCATGCATAAAGATAAGTAAACAAACTTTTAGGCCACTGGAAACTTGTTCATATTAACTTGCAACAATGGGGACAGCATGCACAAGACCTATGCCAACTCAACTAAACAAAATCCCAGCATAGATTGAGGAAAATTCCAGATGTATCTAATCCTAGCAATAGAACTATTGGCAACTGATTACTGATGGATGAATTAGGGTAGTTCTTCTTTGAGGGAATGATTCTAGGTAGGCTGACTAGACTCCAATGAATGAATTCACACAGAGGGGATATCTGGTTACAAAAGCTTGATTTAACATATATGTCAGAATGCATGAAACCCAGTGGGGGGTATGGGAGGATACACATGTGGAGGAGTCTAAATTTGATTAAGATCTATCATATGAAATGCACAAAACCTCAATAAAATATTTAAAAAGAAAAAGTAATAAAAATTAATGTGTATTTCTATAATAAATTCCTGTTTGTTCACATGAATTACCAATGCAATGTTTTAATTTTTATTAAGCTGCACAATACAACTGTGTTTATTAGGACTGAGGAATGAATGGAACATTATTTTAAATTATTGCAGATTCCTCTATGGAAAGATGAGAAATTTATAGAGATGGATTATAATAATGGCCATTTAACAGTTTGAGTATAATTAATATTATTGAACTGTGATATTATGAGTAGCTTGAATGTCAATATTTTTCCTATATTTATCTTATTTATCTATCATCCATGTATCATCTATCTATCATCTATCAATCTATCATCTATCTATATCATCTATCTATCATCTATCTATCTATCTACCTATCTATTTATCATCTATCTATCATCTATCAATCTATCATCTATCTATGTATCTATCTATCATCTATCTATGTATCTATCTATCATCTATCTATCTATCTATTTATCTATCATCTATCTATCTATCTATCATCTATCATCTATCTATCTATCTATCATCTATCTATCAATCATCTAACTTTCTATCATCTATCATCTATCATCTATCTATCTGTGTGTGCATATGCACTGCCACAGCACTTGCTTAGACATCAGAGGACAACTTGTTTGAGTTGTTCAATTCTTACTTCATATGTTCCTTGCAGCTGCCAACCTTGGTGGCAAGGGTCTTATTCACTAGCCATCTCACTGTCTCAGAATGTTAATATTTTTAAGATAGGGTTTTCATGTGGAACTCTGGCTGTCCTAGATCTAACTGTTGGATCTAATCTACCTTCATGATTTTTCTTGGTGACCCAATGAGCTTCATTAAGTTTGCCCAGAGAATCATGAGTGAGGGATTATTTGTAGGAGCAAGCAGAACTTACTAGTGGGTAGTCCATTGAAAACAATGTCTCTCCCTGCTTCAGGAAACCATTAACCACTTGCAGATCTTCAGGGATTAGCGTGGCCTAACAAGTCTCTGCCTCTAAACAGGGTTGAATCCTTATAGATTAAAAGAAAAAGTTGAGTCCTGAAGAACACCTCCATTCTCTACGACCAAATATAGGTGGGCCATATCTTATGCAAATCTGGTGCATTTAATCACAGTTGCTGAGTTCAAGAATGACATGTGCATGTAATGCTTCATAGAGAGAGCCTTGCACAGCACTGCACCCATCCTCTTCTCTCAATGATCCCTCCTCTGTGATGACATTTCCTGAGCCTTGTAGGCAGTGATGTAGATGTCCCATTTAGAATTGAACATTCAACAATTATTCTATGCACTTTGACCAGTTATGCGCCATTGGAATAAGCAGCCATCACCTATGCAAAAAGAAACTTCTGTAATCAAAACTCATTGCATCACCTATTTATGAACGGAACCAAAAATATTTAGAAGGTAATTTGACACATACACCATATCAATTTAGCAACAGAGCAACAATAACTCTCTTACTAGGTTCTAAATCCTCCCCAAGCATGGACTTTTTCTGGGATTACAGTACAGGATATTGAATTCCCTCCTGTAGATCAGACTTCAGTTTCAGAAAGGAAGTGTTTTTTTTGAAACCTCATAAACAGTCATGCCATGATTGTGCCAGTAGCTACATCTTACTGGCAGACTAGCAGTGTAACTAGCACACAGGTCCCATAGTTGAGTGAAACTGTTGACAATCCTCTCACAGTAGCCTGCATAGCAATTTCCAGCACTATGAAAGCCAGAAAGCAATGAGGATGCTTCCATCTCAGGTCCGGCTTCATTTTTCTATGTCCTGAAACCAAAAAGTGTGGTGTCTTCAACAATGATATCTTACAGTGTAGTTCTGATGGGCAACCAACATCAGTAGGACTGTTTTGTATTGTTTTATGGAGTCTCAGAGTGCTTCCTGATATACAATTCTTAGGAAGGTATTCAATTTCTGGCACAGAGATTTACAATTCATAACCTCATGGCTTCTAGGAGAGGCTTCATTCACCCACCCAAGGACCTAATTTCACCCCCCCCTTTTCCAGAGTTTGATTTTTAATTACCTTACAAAGTAGCTAGGTAAAAGGTTACTTATGGCATTTTCACAAGTTTTGATTGGTACTCCCCACACCTCCTCCTCTCCACCAAGAGAAGGTCCTTCCCCCTTCTTCTGTACTCCTATCCCCTCAGTATTTTCCTTTCTACTTACATGTCACATGTGTCTTACTACCCTGCCCCACCCCCACTTATTAAACTATTTCTCCTTTCCTGGCTTCTACACACATTTCCTCCCACATAATCATAAACATATAAATATTAGGAGATAGTATATGCATATTAGGTATGAAATGGAGTTTTTTTCTTTCTGATATTATATATTATACCTTCACCAATCCATTCCACTTTCCCTTCAGTTGGTGTGTCCAGTATTGCTGGCCCCATGTTTCTCTCTGTCCTTTCCATGGTTGTCCTCATCGGAAAGCTCCCACCTGACACTAAGTTCTCTGGAGTCCTGAAGCCACTTCCTGAGACTTCACTGAGTAGCAGCATGGGATGATCTTTGGATCTGTCCTCCTTGGAACTGATCCAGAGGAGAAACTGAAATTCAGTAAGGACAGGTATCTGGGTTGGGAAATTGGAAGTATTGTTTCATTATGATGATGAAAAACTGACAGTTTTATGTCCCGATGATGTAACCTAGATGATTTAAACTATATGACTTGTGAGGAATGTGCAGTTTGTGATTTTTTGCTTTACTACAGTCCCAGAAATCGTATTATAATCATCTTTCCAACACCTTTTGCTGTTCATTAAACATCTCCTCACAGTAGCAGCAAATGTGTCCTAAACTGATTCCTAATCAGACAGAATTATGATGGTGATGATAAGGATGATGAAGAGATTGACAGTCACCAAAAAATCTTACAGAGCTTCCTAAGTTCTAGTAAGTGTGTTTGTCCTGCATGCTGTTTTATTTCATGTGTTCCATTTTCTATAGTTACAAATGCCAACATATTTTGGCCTTAAATTTGTTACTGTCTGAGGACGACCCTCAGCCCTTGATCTCCCCATCTACTGTTCTCAAGTGCTCTGGTATAGATGTGTTCCACCATGCTTGCCTTAATATTGTTATCTTACAGGAAATGAAAGAGCACATTATGATTATATAGCCTGTAGTAGATTGTTATTTAGAAAACTGCACTTAAATATACAGTAACAGTTGCAGGGCACGTTCATAATTGTATCCTGGCAAGTTTTTTCCTTGATAACCAAGCAAACTTTTTACTTTCTCTCACCTTAGTAGTAGCACTTTCCTCTCTCTCTCTCTCTCTCTCTCTCTCTCTCCCTCTCTCTCCCACCTCTTTCATCCTCTGTTTGTTTCTCCATCGCTCTTTCCCTCTGTCCCTCTTTCATTACAGCTTTAACATACTCAGTAACAATTTCCAGAGCAAAGAGTCATCTCTTTTAAAAGTGGCTATAAAATTTTTAGGTTGACAGTTGAATTAATACAGTTATATAACATTGAAATCAGTATAAACCTTGTAAGACATAAAATTTAATGAGTTTTTAACCTTTAAAAATATCTACATTTGATTTTAAAAATATACTGTTTCTTACAGAAAGACTCTGTTTTTGCTAATAACACTTAGATGTTGGTGCATGCATCTGTAATATGTATGTATTTGATTATTACTAATCATAGTTGGTTGTACTCAGATCCTTGGCATCTGTGTATGGATATAAAGTCATTGGGTAGATTTCAATGGTAATGTTTATCATCTCTACTAATTAACATGATGTAAATTTTTATGCTTCCTCCTCAAATATAACTCATTTCTTTAATTTGTTGATTTTTTAGTGTGTATATCACACAGAACATCCCAAATCATCATATTCATCTGTACACCCACTTCCCAGATGGCACCCTCCCATAGCCTCCCCCCTACACACTAGAGCCCTTATACACTGTCATCCCTGCCACTCTGCACTGTGTTGCCACCACCCCTGAAGTTGCCCAATACTTGTCCATCTGGTGAATCTAGTCAGCCTATCCAGAGTTCCTTGTTTTAGGAAAGTTAGCTGTTCCTCATCTAGCAGCAAAGAGTTGTCAATATTCCTTTAGATAAGATTGGGATCTGCTGTTAATTTTCCAAGTTCTATGCTGGGTTACTATCTGGAAGTCTCTTGGGCCACCCTGGCCAACAACTCAAAAGAAGGTATCTCCTACCTGGCATTGTTTCTTGTTATGTAGCCTTTAGCTATACACATGGACTCTTAAAAAATTATATTGTCCCATTTAATCTTTGGTTATACTTTCCTTTTGGTATTTTAGGCCATAGAGTTGTCCCAGATAAACCAATTTATTTTTACTCATAAGGTCATTTGAGGATCTCTTCCTCATGGGTCACATGGGCTTTGGAGGAGCCCCTGGCTCCTTTCTTTTGCCAGTTCTGTCTATGTGAAGATGAGTCAAAGGCTCTACTCTACCGTGGCTGGCTTTGCTTGGAAACATGAAGGAAATTTTTCCTCTGTGTTGACCCTCCTCTTTGTAGACTGGACGCTGGTTCGAATCCATCTCGTGGGGTCTTCCTGGCCTCCTTTATCAAGAGGACAGGTGACTCACCACGGTTACAAGACATTTTGAGAGCAGCTCATAGTCCTATGGAACTAATCAACCTAGGAGGGCAAGGAGCAAAAACTGTCCTTCATGTCCCTCTGAACCAATTAGTATAGGTCTCCAAGTATGTCTGTTAAACATCCAAGGTTAGTTCCACCAATCAGGTACTTTCAATTATCATGTCCCATGTACATAAAGCTTGGGCAAAGACCAGTTGTTCTTATATAAACCTTTCCTAGACCTATATTGGGGAACCCTGCTGTTAAGGTCGACTCCTTTCTCTGCAGGGGCTTCCTGCCTGACTTATCTGGAAAGTACCTTCAAGCATGGATACTTGGCCTTATTTGGAACATGACCTTTTGCTTAGTTATCTGCAATAAAACTGCCCCCAGTTTTTTTCTATATGATAATTAGGCATTGCTCTATAGCCAGATGATAGGATCCCCCTTCCACCTGTAAATAAAGCATACTATGCACACCTATCAGCTGAAGCTTTGGCTGCTTCCTCCACACTATATTTTCCCCTGACCCCCACTGAATAAATGGAGCTGTATCACTGAATCTGCCTCCCCAGAAGGTCTTTTCTGTTGTACTCACTGGCTGTCCTGATCCCATTTGTTGCTTCTGCTCCCATTGTTTTCATGGGTCAGTGGCCAATGGCCCATGAGGGGAGGGAGAGACCCATAGCTGGTCCCTGAACGTGAGGCTCCTGGAATGCATCAAGTTTATGAGTACCCCTCTCTCCAATATGGTAGTGGCAGCTTTGCCTTGGCCATCCCACTCTTGAGGATCAGCAGTCTCTCCTCTTTCCTTCTTTTACTTTTTGTCTGAGTCTTCGAGGCTTGCAGTATAGACTAGGGCAGAATCCCCCAAGGCCTTCAAGTCCTGGGAATGTTCCCCTATGTATCGGCATTTCACCCCCTTTTCTTTTCTATCTTGAATGACACCCCCAAAAACATAGAATCCCCAACGTTCTATCATGCAGGGATTTTCACACAAGCATTGCATTCAACTTCTAAGATAACAAACTTCCTTATCTGTTTTGTTATCTCACCCTCCAGGCACTCAGGCTCAAGCTAAACATGTTAGGTGAGAATTTAAATTGACTTGCCACAGGAGAAAACAGCACTCAGGCTCAAAACTAAACAGGCACTCAGGATCAAAGTGAAATGTTTGGGTGGCAATTTAAATTGGCCTGCCCCATAACATAAACAAAACCAAAGGATTTAGAGTGCGGGTGGTTGCAGAGCACTTAAAGAATTTAAGGCGGCTTGCCCCATAGATGAAGGGAAAAAAGATTTTAAAAGCCATTTTTTTCTGTCAACTTATTCTTAGGGAAGGCCTCTCCCAAGAAGACTGTCCCGCTTAGTCCTCTGCAACCCTGTGGGCTGCCTCTTGTGGGGAAATGCCTTAGTGCTGAACGCACCCAGATGGTGGTTGGCTCTCACCAAGGGCGCACACGCACAGCATGGGTCATGGCCTTTTCTCCCACCTCAGGGACTACTGCAGCCCATTGGAGACAAGCTACTCCCAACACATAGTTACAGCAATGAGAGGTTAAAAGGGATAGCATACTTGGATGGGAGACTTAAGATGCGGACTCCACTGGTCCCAATCGCTCCCCTTTTCTGCATTGTGATTCTAAGCCTGTTTTTCTCTGAAATAGTGTCTTTCCCTCTCTGATGCTCAGTTGCTGTATGCTTGCTTTTGTCCCTGCCACATCATTCCCTGGGTAACTTCTAGTTACAATGATATAGATAGACTAAGAAAAAAGGAGTATTATGATGTTCTCTATTTACATTTTCTTTTAGGTACTATTGTTTTCTGTGTTTCTTATTCCCCAGGTCATGGGTACTTAATCCAAGATCATGTATGATAAACTATAAAATGTTTTTTCCAATCCAGATTGAAAGCCCTCTTCAAAGGAATTTACCATGTGAGTTAACAGTCTTGCCTTTGTTTAAAAGTAAAATATGGATAAACAATTTTAAAACCGTTTAGGCTAAAGAAAAACAAATGCCTTTCTGTATTAATTATATTGGTAAATTGTCATATGCTGTTTGAGCTCACTGAGATGCTGACTCTGGAGATGGAATTGGCCCTCCTACTTCAGACTCAAGCCTATTATATCAAGATATGTTCTCCAAAACTTCTCCAAGCTCAGGCTAGCCCCCTGACCCTGTGACAAGAGAAGGAGAACAACAAAACAGCCTAAAAGTAAATATACTGTACAATTAAAAACAGCTAAGGTGTAAACTAATTTCAACAGAGGGTATTACTGTCTATAGTAAAAGTAGTTAATGGAATTCTCTACTTGGTCACAATATTGAATAAAGTCACTAACAAAGACTAATGTAAAGTGTATGGTAAATACAAACATAAATTTAACTGCCTAATAAACAACAGGATAGATCTTTTATAAAAGAGAGCTCTTCTGCCTATAATTCCTCAGTCAGTAACTAAAACATCACAGTTTTCCTTAATTGATTATGTCAAAGGCTCTAATCATCAATTTGATAATGCTTAAATATGAATCAATTGCTTCATTCCATCCATCTCATCAGTGTGTATGGCTTTGTCCAACACAGTCATTTTTAGATGAGTGTCTCATATATATACACATATATATGTATATATATGAATGTATGTGTTTATGTGTGTGTGTGTATGTATATGGAAGTACATGTAAAGTACTGCTGCTTTTTAAGAGTTTCTTTCATATACATCTGATCAAAAAATTTGTCAAGTTAATAGGTCTTGGTTTTGAAACTGGTTTGTTGTGACATTGTGTCTAACCACAATATTTACTGAATGAACCTGTTGTGAATGTATAGATTTATATTTAATACTAGTAAAACAATTATTAAATAATTACTAGATATCAAATTGACATGCAAGTTCTCTTGTAAACTAAAACTGTTAAATTACAACATGGTTCCTATTAAAAATATAAATTAATTTTAAAGGAATGATTGCTTCTGCTCCAGGGTGCAATTTATCTTTGTGATTAGATATGTTTTATATAGAATAAACATTTTCCAAGTCTGTGTAAAACATCTCTAAACCTTTAAAGTAGACTTGGTTGTTTAAAACCTGCTTCAAGGGTTGCAAGAACATCTCAAAGTTCATACAATATAATAATATATTTAAGATAATTGTTCATCTCTATATATGTGAGGTAAAATATTAATTGTTTGGTAAATTTGTTTATAGACTTGTTTATATTTTGTTATTAAAAATTTTAAATTTTAATAATTTGATGGTGTAAACAGGGTTATAGCACAGTTTTCATGAACTGATTATGCTGGAGGTTATAAATATCAATTCAGTAATGTTTAACTATGTACCAATTGCTTTTTTCCACCTAAAGCAAAGTTTTGGTAGACCACTCTCTAAACTACATAAGGTAAAAGATTTTTAACTGTTTTATCTTTTTTATAAGTTTTACCTGGAAACTCATAAAACACAGTGTGTACATGGTGATATTAATTCATTACATTATCTTATGTATATAATTTAGGTTCCATGTTCTTTTAATGACATGATGCTACACACTACTTTCTTCTGAGTCAAACAACTACCATCTTCATGACTTCAGCTGTGTCCACTAACAAAAGGTCATCAAAATTGGACTTGTGGACATAAGTATCTAATCAAAGGAGGAGGGCTAAACAGGGTCATTGGACCCTCAGCTGAGTATCTAGCTGCTCTTCCCAACCAACTGTATGTAATTTGGCCCTAATCATACATGATACCCTGGGTTCGGAGAGGACTAAAGTGTATTATCTGGGGAAGGCTAGGAAGAGAAGGCTTGATCCATGCTGGGTTAAGGCTTTCCAGTGTAAATATTCTCAGGTCACTCATATACCTCAGCAACCCCTCAAACATCTCTGCAACTAAGCTCAATAAACTCATTTGTTCCCCAGAAAAACTTAAATGTAATCAAACATTGGTTTGATAGGACAACCTAAAAAGTGGAAAAACATTGCTTATTATCCCCAGAAAAGAATTCTCACAACATATGAAAATTTTATTTAATATTATGTCTCATGGTTATTAAGAAAGAGAATGGTAAAGTAAAAGATGTTAGAAGGAGACAGGAATGGAGGTATTTTGTTAAAAATTAGAAAGTCTAAGCAAGTGATGTAGGTCTATGTAGGTTTGTTACGATTTATCAAGCATGAAAAAAAGATCTTAAAATTTCTAAGGTCATAGCTTAGTCAACTAGTTTAAGGATGTCTCATCAAGGTTTATTTTAAAATGTCTGGGTTTTGCCCAAGCTCTGTATACATAACACATGGTAATTAAAAGTACCTGATTGGTGTAACTAACCTTCTTGGGTGTTTAATAACCAAACTTTGAGGCCTATCTAATCTGATCAGAGGGACTTAAAGGGACAATTTTTTATTCCTTTTTCCAAGGTCAAACAACTTTCAGGGGCTATGGAGCATCTCTCAAAGGAATGTCCTGCAACTTTGATGAGCCACCTGTCCTCTTGTTCAGGGAGGCCATGGAGACCCCAGAAGATGGACTTGAATCAGTGTCCCGTCTGCAAAGAGGAGGGTCAACACAGTGGGTACATTTTCTCTATGCTTCCAAGCAAAGCCCAGATCAAGCAGGACCTCTTGATTATCTTCAAGTAGATGGAACTGGTAAAGAAAAGCTTGAGGAGCCAGAGGATCCCCTCCCAAGCCCATGTGACCCTTGAGGAACAGATCCTCATATGACCTGAAAATTAATAATATATTTGTTTATTTGAGCCAACTGTGTGGCCTTAAACACCCAAAAGGAAAGTATAACTAAGGATTAAAGTCATCAGTGTATTTCTTTAAGAGTCCAAGGGATTACACATCCCAGACATTAGACTTGAGTTCTTATAAGATATATTTTAGACAATTATTTCTCATTGGTGAGTTTGTTCCTAATAGGAGAGTGCTACTCAGGTGTAGGACTTTAAATCTTTGTCTACAATACTGTAGTGCCCACCTTCAGCTGAGGGAAACAACTCGCTGGTGTTCTAAAATGATGGCTAAATTTGTTTTCTCTCCCTGTCTAGAGGCAATTTAAGAGGGAGCTGTTTCTAGCCACTCCAACAGTTATCAAAGTACCTGACACCAAATCCTGAATTCATCAATCATCAGTCCAGCTTTAATAGGCAAAATGAAAATGAGGAGAAACCTGTTAGCTGGATGCTTTTGGGAGCCATCATCAAGAAATTGCAATGGACTTTAACTTGGACATTTTCTGGTTCCCTGCCTAGAAATTGTAATACTAACTACTCTTGCCTTTACTCTTACCTTTACTTTTCCTCCACATATCCCAAGCACCAGCCAAGCACCTTCCTTTTCTCCCTATAGTTAAGAGTTATGCAATTTGGGAGTATTTTAGATAGACCCACTGAAGGGAGTACCAGAATTGCTTCACCCTGTGTCCCTGTTCAGCATGGAAGAAGCCAGAGCAGTCTGCGTTCCAATTCCCTATTGGCAATTTGGGTAAGCCTCTTCAGATGGGTGGTAAGATAAGAATAGGAGATAGAAATTGGCTAGGCAGCTAGGGGAAAAAGATCCCATATAAAGTAGCCGGTTGGCTCTTGAATCTTGTGATTCAATATAAAATAAAACATGGGGAGATGTTGGGGAACCCTGCTGTGAAGGTAGACTCCTTTCTCTGCAGGGGCTTCCTGCCTGACTTATCTGGAAAGTGCCTCCAAGCATGAATGCCTGGCCTTATTGGAGCATGAATCTTAGGGTGGTTTTTTCCATTTCTCTGAAAAATGTCATGGGGATTTTGGTTGGCATTGTATTGAATCTATAAATGGCTTTTGGTAGGATGGTCATTTTCACAGCATTAATTCTTCCAATCTATGAGCATCCATGGGAGGTCCTTCCATCTTTTTATGTCTTCCTCAATCTCTTTGTAGATTTAAATTTTTCATTGTAGAGGTTTCTAACGTCTTTACTAAGGTGTATTCTGAGATATATTATCTTTTTGGCAACTTTTGTGAAAGGGAATGTTTCCATGTATTCTTTCTCTGAGTGCTTGTTATTGGCCAATAAAAAGACTACAGACTTTCGTAGAATAATTTTATAAACTGCCACATTAGTGAACATGTTAATAATTTCCAAGAGTTTCCTGGTGGAATTTTTGGCATCTCTTAGATAAAATATGATCTGCAAAAGGGATAATTTGATCTCTTCTTTTCCAATTATTACTCCTTAATTTCTCTTGTCTTATTGCTTTTGCACACATTTCAAGCACTACATTAAAAAAGGGTGGAGATAGTTATCAGCCTTGTATGGTTCCTGATTTCAACGGGAATGCTTCCAGTTTTTCTCCATTTAGAATGATGTTGGCTGTGGTTTTGTTATATATGGCTTTAATTATGTTGAGGTGTGTTCCCTCCAGTCCAGTTCCCTCTATGACTTTGAACATAAATGCATTTTGAATTTTGTCAAAGACCTTCTATGTATCTATTGAGATGACCGTGTGGTTCTTGTCTTTGAGCCCATTTATATGATTTATGATGTTTATTGACTTGTATTGAACAATCCCTGCATCTCTGGAATAAAGCCGACTGGATCATCGTGGATGATCTTTTTGATGTGTGTCTTTATGCGGCTTGCAAGTATTTTTTTGAGAATTTTTGCATCTGTGTTCATTAAGGATTAGAGTCTATAGTTGTCTTTTTTGGTTGTACCTTTACCTGGCTTTGGTATTAGAGTGATGCTGGCTTCTTAGAAATAAGTTGGAAGTTCTCCATCCATTTCTAACTTTTTGAATAAATTCAGTAGTATTGGATGTAGATCTTCTTTAAGTGTCTGGTAGAATTCTTCTATGCATTCATCTGGTCCCGGGCTTTTTTTAGATGGAAGTTGAGTATTACTGTTTCAATTTCTGTTTGTGTTATGGATCTGTTTAAGCTGTTAATCTCTTCTTGGTTTAGTGTTGGTAGTTCCCATGTCTTTAGAAAGCCATCTATTTCTTTTAGGTTTTCAAATTTAGTAGCATATATGTTTTCAAAGTATTTCATTATAATGTTCTGGATCTTTTTATGTTTGTTGAGCTGTTTCCCTTTTCATCTCTGATTTTGTTGGTTTGGAGGTGCTCTTTCTTTCTTTTGGTTGACTGGGCTAACGGTCTGTCAATCTTGTTTATCTCTTCAAAGAACCAGCTCTTGGATTCGTTGATTCTTTATATTGTCTTCTTTGTTTCAGTTTCCTTAATTTCTGCTGTGATTTTTGTTATTTCTTGTCTGTAGGGTTTGGGTTTCAGTTGTTGTTTCTTTTCAAGTGTGTTGAGTTGCAATGTTAAGTCATTTATTTATGTTCTTTCCGATTTTTTAATGTAGGCACTTAGAGTATGAATTTCCATCTAAAGACAGCATTCAGCATGTCCCAGAGGCTTTCTTATGTTGTATCATCCTTTTCATTTAAATCTCAGAGTACTTTTATTTCTTTCTTAATTTCTCTTTTGACCCATTCATCATTCAGGAGTGTATTGTTTAGTCTCCATGTGCTCATGTGGTTACTAGGGCTTCTTCCAGTGTTAATTTTAAGCGTTATTGCATTGTGGTCTGATAGAATATATGGAATTATTTCAATCTTTTTGTATTTCTTGAGGTTTGCTTTGTGCCCCAGTGTATGCTTGATATTGGAGAAGGTTCCACGGGGTGCTGAATAGAAAGTATATCCTTTGATGTTTGGGTGGAATACTCTGTAGATATATGTTAGGTCCATTTGATATATGGTATTGTTTAATTCAGATGTCTCTCTGTTAACTATCTGTCCTGTTCACCTATATAATGGAGATAGTGGGGGTATTGAAGTCCCCTATCATTAATGAGTTAGGATTAATCTGGGTCTTAAAGTCCTGTAGTACTGTTTTTATGAAGTTGGGTGGATCAGAGTTTGGTGAATATATGTTTATGATTGTAATATCTTATTGGTTTATTGTTCCTTTCATCAGAATGAAGTGGCCCTCTTTATGTCTTCTGAATAGATTTAGTTTAAAATCTATTTTGTCAGATATTAAAATTGCAATGCCTGCTTTTTCATAGCACCATTCGGTTGACATATTTTTTCCATCCTTTTACCTTAAGGTAGCACCTGTCCTTGAAAGTGAGATGAGTTTCTTGCAGACAACAAAAAGATGGCTTTTGTTTCTTAATCCAGTCACATAGTCTGTGTCTTTTGACTGTGGAGTTCAATCCATCTATATTTAAAGTTATTAATGAAAGATGTGTATTGAATACTGTAATTTTTATTTCTGTTCACATTCTTGATATATCTGTGCATTTCCACAGTTATACCTTCATTGAATTTCATTCTGCCACCCTTTGTGTATAGTTGTTCCCTTCTTCAGCACTTTGTATTGCTTCAAGAACTTTCTGAAGTGCTGGATTTGTAGACATGAATTCTTTCTGCCTGTTTATGCCATGGATGATTTTTCTTTCCCCTTCAGCTATGATAGACATTTTGGCTGGGTAAAGTAATATGGCTTGGTAACTGTGGTCATTTAGAACTGGGAATACTTTGGTACAAGCTCTTCTGGCTTTGATAGTTGGCACTGAAAAGTCAGCTGTAATCCTGTGATTTTTCCTTTATATGTGACTTATTGTTTTCTCTTTTGCAGCTTTCAGTATTGTCTCTTTGTTCTGAACGTTAGTGTTTTTCTTATGATGTGCTGTGGAGAGTTCCTTTTCTGGTCCTGTCTATTTGGTGTTCTATATGCTTTGTGTATTTGTATGGGCATGTCTTTCTTTAATTTTGGGAAATTTTCTTCTATGTTTCTGTTGAAGATGTGGTCCATACCATTATCTTGAGATTCTTCTTCCTGTATTCCTATGATTTGTAACTTTGGTGTTTTATGGTGTCACACAATTCCTGCAATTCCATTCTTGTGTTTTCTTAAATTTTTCATGATCTTTGCTTGAGTGGTCTAGTTCGTCCACTTTGTCTTCCAGTCTTGATATTCTCTTTTCCATTTCATTTGTCCTATTGGTGAGGCTCTCTCCTGTTTATAATTGTTCTTTTGAGTTCCATGTCCTGTGTTATCTCAAGGGGGGTTCTCTTTGTACTCTTCTACAGGACTGTTGGGTACTTGGTGGGGACATATTATTTGGGTTTTTCATGAATTTTTTTTCCTTTGACATGGACATATGAATTTCTTTTGTATTTTGTAGTTCTTGTGTGAGACTCAAGCCTTCCTTTGTTGAATTTAGGTCTGCCACTTTTTGTAAACTTTAAGTGCCCTTGTGGTTTACTTGTTGGCATGAAAATCTGGTTTTTCTAGGCTTCATGTTCTCTCCTTTGATTTTATATTGGGGTGCCAGATGGGTTTCATCCGCTGCTCAGGAGTTTCCACAGAGGCCCAAGTCAGACGAGGATCAGATGCTTTCAGGCTTTCTCCTAAGGTTTGCATCACTCCAGGAAAGATGCTAGCCTCAGGAAGTTGGGGGCTGGGCTGGCCTGGGTCAGAAAATCTTACCAAAATGTGAATCCTGAACAGCCTGCAAGATAGGCCCATTCAGGCAACAGTGACATGGATGCAACAAGGCTCACCAACCACTCTGTTGTTGGATTTAAGGCATGCTGCAGAGGATGGAACTCATGCCTTGTAGTATACAAATCTGTGACTCGGGAGGTCATAGACCCTAAGAGAGAAACTAATATTATTTTGCTAAATGAATATTGTATCCAACTGCCTGTGTTTGATTGTGACGCATTTTCCAATTATATAGATTAAATGGGATACCATGGGAATTTAAATTAGGCTGCTTTGCTAGAAACTCTCTACAGGGCCCACTTGCTCCTTGTGGTGGATAACTTTACTTGTCAATTTGACACACCTGGGCCTAGGGAGCCTCAATTGGACAGACCTGTGGCCATGTCGGTGAGATATTTTCTTGCTTGTTGATTGATGTGGGAGGGCCCAGTCCACAGTGGGTGGTGCCACCCCTGAGCATGTTGTCCTATTTTTGTATAAGAAAGCAGATTGAGCAGTGTTCAGGGGCACAAGCCAGTAAGCACAGTTCCTCCATGGACTGTGCTTCATCTCCTGCCTCCAGGTTCCTGCCCTGAGTTCCTACGTTGGGCTCTCTCAGTGATGAACTATGACCTGGGATATGTAATAAAAAAAAACACTTTCCTTGCAAAGTTGTTGCTGTTCAGAAACTATTTTCATGGCAACTGAAGATAAACTAGACCAACGCTTATGTTCTCAGGGAGCTGATGAGACGGTTCAGTTGGTGATACTACCAGCATTGTCTTTTTTGTCCAATATTTTTTTGGCTAGCCGAGATTTTTGTGCTTCCACACAAAATTTAGGATGATTTTTCTAGCTCTTTGAAGAATGTCATGGGTGTTTTGATTGCATTGCACTGAATCTATAAACTGCTTTTGGCAGATGATTATTTTTACAATATTAATTCTACAAATCCATGAGCACAGTAGATCTTTCTATCTCCTAGTGTCTTCCTCTAACTCTTTCTTTAAATATTTAAAATTTTCATTGTATAGATCTTTAAGGTCTTTGGTTAGGATTATTCTCAAATATCTTATGTTTTTTGAGGTTATTCTGAATGGGAGGGCTTCCTGAATGGATTTTCTGGTTGCTTGTTACTGGTATATAGAAAGGCTATTGATTTTTGTAAGTTCATTTTGTAACCTGCCACTTTACTGAAAGTATTAATCATTTCTAACAGTATTCTGGTGGAATTCTTTGGACCTCTTATAATATCATATCATCTGCAAATAGTAATAATTTGACCTCTAATTTTTCCCATTAGTACTCCTGTAATTTTCTTTTCTTGTCTTTTTGCTCTCACAAGATTTTTAAGCACTATATTTAAAAGGAGTAGGGATGATGGACATCCTTGTCTGGCTCCTGAAATTAATAGGAATGTTTCCATTTTTCTCCCTTTAGAATGATGTTGGCTGTAAGCTTGTTGTATATAGCCTTAATCATGATGAATTATTCCAGTGAATGTTTGTTGGATTTTGTCAAAGGCCTTTTATGCATCTATTGAGATGATCATGTACATGTAACTTCTGTCTTTAAGTCCATTTATACAATTTATTATGTTTATTGACTTATGTACATTGAACCATTCATGCATTTATGGAGGAAAGCTGAATGGTTATGGGAGATGATCTCTTTGATGTGTTTCCATATGTAATTTTTGAGTATTTTGTTGAGAACTTTTGCAACTGTGTTCATTAAGGATATATGCCAGTAGTTTTCTGTTTTGTTTTGTCTTTACGTGGTGTTAGTAATAGAGTAATACTGACATCATAGATGGAGATTGGGAGTTCTCCCTCTGTTTCAAATACAGTTCTATGACCAAATTCCAGGGCAGAGTTTCAAAAGACATCTTAGGGAACAGATGCCCTCTGAGTTTTGGTCCACCCCTAAAAACTAACTTAAGTGTCAGGCTGTTTTATTCAGGCATTGGTAATGCTCCATGCAGGCTCAAGTGTTGAGGAAGACCTTTGATGTCTTTTGTTCCCTCACCGGCTTCATATCACCTACATAGCTAGCCTACAGGCAAGGAGTATCCCTGGTTAGTAGATGTTGATTTCTCTATGTCCTAAATCCAAACTGTGTTTAGCAATAGGATCTTAGTATCTAGTTATGGTGGGCAACCAAGAACAATGCCAATAGCCTGTGTTGCTTTAGCTATCTCTGGGACCTCCTTAATCAATAACTCATAGGGACATCCACTGGCGCATAATTGACCTACTGGGGCCACACCATTAAAGAAAACTGAGTATTCTTTCCCCAGAAATCGTCAACTGTCAATAGTTTCTCACTTAGGGGTGGGATCATGAATCCCTTTCTACTCAATATTGACTGGCTAGATCTTGTGCAGATCATATACAGATAAAAACAGCTGTTGTGAGTTCATGAGTATGGAGATCCTGTCATATCTGAAACTCTGTGTTGTTCTCAGTCTTCCATGACCTCTGGCTCTTACAATCTTTCTACTCCCTCTTCTGTGATGGTCTCTGAACCTTGCAGGTGTGTGATATAGTTTTATCATTTGTAGGTGAGCATGCTATAGACACTCATTTTGTGCATTTTAGCTACTTCTGAGTTTTTGCATTTATATGGTTTGAGAGCTGCACTAATCTATGGTTATAGAGGTATGAATTCAAAGGGCAGCTGATTAAGAATATAGATCACTTTCTGCCTGGGAGCATATATAGCACTTTCTAGTATTATGAATGCTAGCAGGTCTGGCAGAATCTTCCTAGTTAGTACCAACTTGATTTCTCCATGTCCTGTGACCAAAGTGTTTATTGCCTTCAGCAACAGAATTTTTCCATTTAGTTCTGGTGGGCAATATAGCAATGACAATAGCCTACATTGTTTGAAAGGTCTCTGGAACAGCCCTGGCCTACAACCCAAGGATAAGTAGTCCATAACCAGCGTGGGTTTTTTTTTTTTTATAACTTTTGTGTAGAGTTCAATTAAACATATGTGTGTGTTTCTATAAATCTCATAAAATATTAAGTTTCCATATGCCTTTTTCAAACATCTGTAGTGTTACTGCCCCCACTGAATTACGATTAAATTCCACAGGTCAAGATACACCCATGGATGCAATAGTGACTTTAATGCTCTCAAAGTAACCAATCACTTTCAGTTGGCTTTAAGGCCTGCTCCTCAGGAGGACATGTATGCCTGATAGTATAAATTTGACCAAGGATCAATTATTTCAGATCTCATAGGCCCCAGGGATGAACCTACTGCTATTATATTGCTAAAGTGACATAGTATCAAAATGTTTACTTTCAATGTTACAAATATATGTATCTACACAGATGTGTTTTGCTGAGAAGTTATGTCTTTTTTTTCATAGACCATAAAAATCAAATGTTTTCTAACTTGTCTTTTTTATCTTTTTTAGAATGAATTTATATTTAGAATAAATATCATTAATACATAATACATGCATATATATCAATTTCTCAGTTGTTGGTTATCCAATACTCCTATAACGTGCATGAAGAAATATTAAATTGGTACCAAAATATCTGAATATTGTATTGCAAAGGGAAAAGCTAGTAAAATTGAAGGGTATGTGTCTGTCAAGTCTATTGTAAATATCGTTAACTAAATAACAAACATTGTAAAAATAATATTTTTATTTCCAAGATTATTTCTGCAACATTTTTACTTGAAAATTTACATTTTTTATGACTGTCAAGTTCCCACCTCACAGGCATTACTGCATGCACACTGTTTTATAATTGTCATGGTCCATCTCAAGAGGTTTTCACCTCCCAATTGGAATATTTGTACCCAGTTCTCTAACTCCCCCATAGGTAGCTCCTTGTCAGTGCTTACTACCATAAAACATGATGGAAACTTAATCTCATTGAAAGAAAAATATTAAATTTGTCAGAATACAGGATTACATGATACAATGTTGAATTCCAATGCATTTCTCAACATAAATTCCACCTAGATTCCATGAGTAAGTTTTGACTTCATAATCTGTCCAGGGAGATTTTAATGTACTTTTTCCTCAAGCTGAAGATGAAGAGAGAAGAGTTGAGATCACAGTGTAAATAAGTGAGCCTCCATCCCTTGTTTAGTAGAATGTGAGAGTGCAGAAACAAAGTACACACCAGCACCTGCTCCATATAATAAGCAAATAAATTAAATGTGAGAGCCACAGGTGGCAAAGGTTTTATATTTGATGCCTGATGTAGGAATATAAGGAAATAGGCTCCAAGAGATGGGGAAAAGTCCATATATTGCACCAAGAACATACTTGGCAATGCTGTTAGAGATGGTGTCACAACAGGTAAGACTAAGAACTTGAGAAGAATCACAGAAGAAATTGGAGATTTCCACATTCTTTAAGCATGTGATGTTCAAAGCAATCAAATTCTGTTCCTGGGAGTCCAAAAGACTAGTCTGAATCCATAACTAAAATGGTGCAGAGGTAAGGGGTCATGAGTACTAGGTAGTTCAGAGGGTGATTGATGGCTAAAAATCAATTATAAGCCATCACTTTTAGAAGCATGTCATCCGCACGGTACAAAAATTGTAAAAGGAGACATCTGAGTGAGGCAGCCCGCATAGGAGGTCTTACTGCTGCGAGGTTGGTTGCTCACAATCATCACTGTGACAGTGATAGAGATGAAGTAGATGTCAGAAAATGACAGCTTTCAGAAGAAGAAGTACATGGGGTTGTCGAAATGGGGGTCACAAGGATGATAATTAGATTCCCAAGAACTGCCACTAGGTACATGGACAGGAATAGCCCAAAGAGGCTGGGCTTATTTCTGAATCCTCTGAGAGACATTAATTGGAAGTCATGGATATGTGTTATACTCTATAATTCTGTATTGTTTGGACACCATTTGGAAAAAAACAGTGAGTATGAGGAAATACTCATATAGACTAGAATCAATAGATATCCAATAATATGAGTATTTTAATTCATGTATCTACTACAAAAGTATTCATATTTGACATGATCCATACATCTACTACATTTCTTTTTTTGTAAAAACTTCATGTGCTAAGACACTCTCATTGTTGCTTCCCTCATTCCCTCCATTTCTGCTTTCTGTACATTTAGCTGAATGATGTAGAAAGACCATGAACACGAGATATAAGAAATCCACTCTCAAAGTGAAATGAAGTCTACTTTAAAAAAAAATAAACAAACCTATGTAATAGCAGTCCTTATTTTGAAAGATTATTGTAATTATCAAACACTTTGGGACTGTAGAGATTTCCCAGTGGTAAAGAGCACTGACTTCTCTTGCAGAGGTCCTGGGTTGAATTCCCACCACCCACATGGTGGGTAACAACAGTACTAACTCCAGTTCCAGAGAATCTGACACCCTCTTTTGACCTCTGTGGGCATTACAAGATACAGGTGCACTTACATCCATGCAATCCATACCCTCAATACACAATATAATTAAAAAATATTAAATAAAATATTTTTTTCTCAAAAAGTACATCACAATGTGTCAGGTATTCCCTAGGAGTTTAATAGCTTCATGACCTAATATTCATTCTTTGTGGATGTTTTTTTCGTTCAGAAATTCTATAATAAATAACACATATAGTTAAGAGTCAACTGTGAAGTTTAATGAATGTGTTTTAATTAAATGAACACAATCAATAACATAAATGAACACAAACATGACATTACTGCATGTTGTTTTAATGGTGACAGCATGTATAATACCCATGTAAGCTCAAACCAGACAGAATTCCAGGACAGAAGTGGGGAAGTGGGGAGGGAAGAAGGCCTAATCATAGCTGTCGAACTATTGGCAATCAAGAGCTGCTGGGAGAGGAAGAGTCCATTTTCTTTAAGGATATGATCCTGGGTATGTTAACCAGGCTCCCGTAGAGGGACCCACAACAAAGGGATTTGCAGAAAAAATTTTACTTGATAGATCAAAAAATAATGTATGAAATTCACAAAAAATCAATAAAAATAAAAAAGAAATCTCAAAGTTGTACTACAACTTAATAAATGTTTCTTTTTAAAAAAAAGAGCAATTCGACCATTGTGAAAACATTGATATATTTTTAAGTGCAAATGTTAAAATTGTGGATTAGAAATATTATGAAACAAAATAAACATCAGCAGTCTTAAAAAATTGTGCCAACCGGAAACAGGAAAAGATATATTTCAGGTTACAGGGTATTTGCCTAAATGACATGCCAACCAACCTTCTCATTATATTTAGTAATAACAGCTACATCTTATTTTCCCCATTTAATATGCAATGTACAATTAATTCCAAGGAAGCAACCATTCTTGTATAATCTTACTCAATGTCATTGTCTCAGCTAGAAATGACGTCTGATGACAATGCTGAGTATCAGAGACACTAAAAAGGACTCCCATGTCATAGAAACATTTAGTAGCACAAGATTCAAAATCAAAATGTCAGATTCTGAGTCCATTTCACTGACTATTGTTTCTCAGCCATCACAAAGTTTTAAACAAAAGGTCCATTAGTTGGAACCACAGACACATCTGAGAAAGATTTAAAACTCCATTTTTCTGATAGGAATTAAGTCAAGGTTGACCTATTGTCTCCTTTTGAGACTGAGTGGGATGATTACAAGCATGTGCCCAGCTTCAAGAAGACTCTGTAGCTAGGCCCAAAGGGATCCATGCTGAATTGTTGTTTCTCTATATTTTCTGTGATCTGTCCAATGATTTCCATCTAGTCTCCAATAGCAGAAAAAACTGGATCCACTCACTGTTCTGTCCTGTAACTGTGAGTAAATGGAAAAGGGGAAAATGCAGCGACTGGTTAGGTTGGGGGATTTTTGCACCTTTCTTTAATGATGAAACATGCAGTGAAGACATCAACCATGAATGATCCAAAACCTGTAGCTTTAAAATACATTAATCAAACAAGTAAGAAAAGTAAGTAAGAAAAAGAGGACATTTTTATTAGACTTCAATACAAAACAGAAGGCGTGATGGAAAGACTGTCATTCAGGTTTGACTCCATGACCTTAGGCAACAGGCAGCAGCACAGGGGCTTGTTTCCTCACCAAGGTTCTTTCTACTTCTAAAACACATGCTAACATGTTGGGCATTTATTTATTTTATTTCCTCAATTGAATTTTTTTCTTTGCTTTTTGAGCTAAGGTCTCAAAATGAAAGGGAGTATAGCCTCAGACTCCTGCCCTCCTCTTTTAGTTACCAGACTGATGCTGGACATGGGCCTCTGGTGGGACCACACCTTGCTTTCACTTATGTTTTATAATCTTGACATCGATGTTACAAGCAAAGAAATGAAGCAATTAGGCACAAAAGGAAAAGATGGCATTTATCCCTCAGTCCTGCATTGACCAAGACATTGATTACTTCTTCAATTATTTTTTTCATTTTCTCCCAAATACCACCTCTGTCTGCTGGCATCTCAGAGGACCAATTTCTTTGCAGATCAGAAAATGTCTAGCACTGTGCCTTTTCATTTATTGAACTGGCTATAATCCTAAATACCTGTGAGATGAATTCTAGGAAGGCCACAAATAATGGGAGCTCTCACCATTGCTGCTGTAGATGCAGTATTACAATCATTTGAAAGATGATTTGATTTTGCACAAAATCAAATATGTATGGAAATTTACTGCATGGAAATTTACATCCACACAAAGCCCTGCACATAGTATTTATAGCAATGCTCTTCAGGAGGTGAATAAATTATATCACCTCTACAGGCTGGATTTTTAATTAGTATTAAGTAAAATTACTATGAAGACATGAAAATTAATGAAGGAAACTTACTTGCATATTACAATGTAAAAGAAGCCAATCCAAAAATCTTCATATTGTGATTCCAACCATGTGAAATTTTTGAAAACTCTGCATATATTTTAAAAAGTGGTTATCAGAAACTGAGAAAGGGAAGGGCAAATTGATAGATTACAGATTTTTGCAAGAAAGAAAATATTCTCCATGATACTGAAATGGTGGTGTATCCCATGTTTACCCAAACACATGGGATGTGTAATACAATGATCAAACCCTAATGTAAATCATAAGCTTATGTAACAGACATGTCAGTTAGGCCATAAATTATCACAAAAGCACAATTCTTCAGGGGCATGTTGATAAAGAAAGTGTGCATGGTGTGGTTGCTGGGTGTGGACAATCTGTAGACTTTATCTCCATTTTTCTGGGAACCTAAAAAGGCAACTAAACATGTGATAAGAGAACAGAAGGAAGAATATTTGGGGAGGGGAATGATGACCTGCAGGAGGACAGGGGACTGGTTGGGTTGTAAAAGGAAAGAACTGACTCCTGACAATTGTTCTCTGACATGTGCCCATATGCAGTGACTGCGCACATAAATACATATACTTATATATGAACATTAAAATTCTAGCTACTCATAAATTTGCACTTCAGTTTAGTGACCATTATTATTATCAATCTCTAGAAATTTCTCATCATTCATAGTGGAATCTATAACCATTTAGTATAAGTCCCATTCTTTCCTCCTCAAACCTGATCAGTACCAGTGTATTATGAAACATAGTGAAAGGTATATATGTTACATACATATTAATTTTATTCTTGATTTCATTTTTCATTGATTTTTTTTGTAATTTTCATGCAATATAGTTTGATTGTATTTGTATAACCTCCACTATCCACACCTCCCCTCACTGTCCCCACCCAACTTAATGCATTTTCAAAAGTATATTAGAAATGAATGTCATAAATCCTGATTCTGCAGTGCCTTCTGAAGGCACTTTTCATGTCCCTGTTACTCAGGCTGTAGAAGAAGGGATTCAGGATATGGGTGACAACGGTGTATATCATTGAGGACACAGCATTGTTTCTAGATCAATCTGATATAGTCATTCCAACATATACTCCAGTCTCTGCTCCCCCAAATAAGCAAACCACCAACAGATGAGACCCACTGTTGGAGAAGACCTGAGATGGATCACAGAAGAAAGGATCAATTTCCACATCTTGAAATTCCTCATCTGTAATGCAATCAAAAGATGCAACTGGGTTTCCACAAAGCTAAAGAAAAAAGACACAAGAACTAAAACAACACAGAAGTGAGTATTCATGATAACTGAGAAATTCAAGGGATGGCAGATTGCCACAAATTGGTCATAGGCCATCATAGTCAGAAGCATGACATCTATACATCCAAAAATGACAAAAAGAGACATCTGGGTGAGGCATCCTGTATAGGAGATGACTGTGCTCTGAATTTTTATGTTCAGAATCAACTTTGGAACGGTGGTAGAGATGAAGCCAGTGTCAGCCCAGGACAGAGCAGAGAGGAAGAAGTGCATGTGGGTGTGGGGGTCAGAGTCAGTGCTGACAGTCAAGATGATATGTATTGTAATCAGGTACATGGACAGAAACATTACAACAGGATGGGCTGAAGTTCTGGGTCCTAAGAGAATCCCATGAAATTGAATTCTGAGACAAGGGTTAGATTTTGTGATTTTATATTACTGACACCTTCAAAATCAGAATGATCAGAAAATAAAAATAATTAATAACATCATTTTGAAGTGCACTGATCAATTTTTCAATAGATAAGTAGATACATACATGCATACATATATGTATGATGATATATATATGTATTGTTTGTTTGTAATTTTTAATATTAGCTATCACTATATTGGCTTTGATAGATTTGAAGTCATGGTTCATGCAATTTTCTTTCCCCAGACTCCTGAGCACTGCAATTACAAGGGTTGTCCAAAACATTGAGAAACTATACATAAATGAGTCTCTGTGTGTGTTTTCTTGGTGTTTGTTTTTGGGAAGTTTTTTTTTAATATTTCTATTTGAAATGTGTTGCTTGATGATGGTTGCTTTTGTTTTGTTTTCTGGAAGATAAAGTCTTGCTGAACAGTTCATCTGTCCTTGAACACATTATGTGTCCCAAGCTGTTCTCAAACCCATAATCATCATGTCTTGCTCTTACCAGTCTTCTGACTATGAACATGGGCATCATACATTTACAACAAAAAATAAAACTGAAATATATGTATATACTTCAGGTGGATACACATTTCAACAATAATTCAAATCTTGAACAACCTTCTGCACTGTACCACTTTAAGAGACTCAACTGGACAAGATTAGAAGACTAAGAACATTACAGATATTAAATTCATGTGCACAGTAAAAGAGTTTACTCTTTTCAGAAAAATATGAGAGTAAGAAATATGCTGACATATTAAAAGTCTTATGAAATTTTTAATGAAATGAAGAAGCAGAAAATATTACCATACTCTAAGGCAATGGAATCAACTCTTTTGTAGTAGATGATATTTATAGGCAAATTGCAAAATCAAACAGAAAATGGCTAACTCTCATAGCTTTGAAGAGCAGTATGAAGGTAAGTACGCCTCTCAGCCCTCATCAAAGAATATTCTTTTTGCAACAGATGGAGAATATTACAAACTTCCACCATTGGTGAAACACAGAGCATAAGTGTCTGTGAGATGCACAGCCCTATGTGACATATCTACAATGCAACCTCTACACCTAAGGCTAAGGGAACATAGAGGAACAGGAGACAGGGAGAATATTAATGAATCTCTCAATCATCACCAGCAAAACTGCCTCATGCAACAGATGGTGATCAAGGAAGAAAATCGTGAACTCTCCAAAATATAGAGAAATAGAGACTTAGAGGCAAAAGAGTTTGCACCTTGGGTAGGATTCCCATATTAAACTTCTGCCACCCAAGGCTCACAGACCATTGTAGAAGTGGTAACAGAAAGACTGTAAGAAAAATGGATCTTGGATGACCAGAAGAAAACATTTTCCAGGCTTCTGGGAACTTGCTCTAATGAACTTACAGCAATGGGGACAGCATGCATAAGACCCACATAGACTAAATCCAGACAAAAATCCAGCACAGACCTAGGGAAATGAGTAAGAAGTGCCACCTTATCTGAGTAATTACTGTCACTTCTGGGTAAGGGAGAGTTAGTCTTCTTTAAAGGGATGACAGTCTTCAGTGAATGAACTCACATAAAGGGACATTTGGGAACACAAACTTGTCTTGATACGTCTCAGCATATATGACAGAATGCATGAAATCCAGCAGAGGAGGGTATATGGGAGGGTGCAGATAAGGGAGGGGGCATAAATTTGATTAACATGTATTGTATGAAGTGTACAAGTTTTCAGTTATGAATAGAAAAAGAAGGGAAAACGATTGTGTACTTAATGTGAACGGCAGTCATCACCATCTACTCTTTTACACGCTCTTTCAAACAAATTCAACCTAATTTGCCAGTTTTGAAAGGTTCATATGACAGTCCATTGGAATTTCTTGAGAAGGGCTTCCGAAAGAATCCCTGTATTGGGCTGCTATTCATTTTTCTTTTGACTTTCAAGGCTGGACTCTGGAGTGATAGAATCAGGATTTTCTTTCACGTATTTTGATAGCTTTTGGAGTGGTTAGAATCAATGTTAGTTCCCTCTCAAAGGCTTCTAGACAGGGGGAGAAAAGAAATTTATCCATCATTTTATAACAATAGCTGGTTGTCTCCCTTAGGTAAAGGTGGGCACTACAGTATTGGAGACCAAGATTTGAAGTCTTACATCTGAGCAGCACTTTCTGGTTAGGAACAAAATCATCAATGAGAAATAATTGTCTAAATAACTATTTATATAGACGTAAGCCCAATGTCTGGGAGCTCTTAAAGAAGTATACTGATGACTTTACTCTTTGGTTATACACTCTTTTTGGGTGTTTAAGACCATATACTTGTCTCAAATAAATCAATTAATTTTTACACTTAAGGTCATTTGAGGATCAGTTCCTCAGTGGACACATGGGCTTTGGAGGAGATCCTGGCTCCTTTCTTTTAACTGTTCCATCTATGTGAAGATAAGTCAAAAGTCCTGCTATACCATGTCTGTCTTCATTTGGAAGCATGAGTGAGATGTTTCCTCTGAGTTGACCCTCCTTTTTGTAGACTGGACACTGTTGGAGTCCATCTCGTGGGGTCTCCATGGCCTCCCTGAACAAGAGGACAGGTGACTCACTACAGTTACAGGACATTCTGAGAAGTGTTCCATAGTCCCCTGGAACTTAGTTGACCTTGGAGGGCAAGGGGCAAAAACTGTCCTTTAAGTACCTCTGACCACATTAGTATGGGCCCTAAACTATGGATGTTAAATAAGGTTAGTTCCACCAGTTTGGTACTTTTAATTATCATGTGATATGTAGATAAAATTTGGTACACAACCAAACAGTCCCAAATAAACTTTGACTAGATCTATATTTTGTTCCTTAAACTAGTTGACTTTGCTATGACCATAGATCTTTTAAGATCATATGTTCATTATTTTTTTTCTCATCCTTTATATATCATAAGAACCTAAACAGACATTCATCACTTGCTTAGGCTTTCTCATGTTTTCTGTACATTTTGGAAAATATCACCATTCCATTATCCTTTTAACATCTTTTACATTCTCATTTTCTTTTTTTCTTAAATAATTATGAGATACAATAGTATTAGCAAATAAAATTTCCATATGATGTGAGACTTCCTTTCCGAGGGATGCTAAGCAATGCTTAGTCCTTTCCAAGGTTCTAATGTCAAACCAATTTTGATTAAAGTTTTACTGGGGAGCCAGTGAATTTATTGAGCTTACTTACCAAGACAGCTGAGCGGTTGCTGAGGGTATGCACACTTGAAAGCCTTTACTCAGCATGGGTCATGCCTTCTCTTCCAAGTCTTCCCCAGATTGTATAATTAATCCCTCCCCAAATCCAGGAGGCCACGTGTGATTAGGGTCAAATTACATACAGTTTGCTAGAAGAGTGGCTGGATGCTCCAGTGAGGGTCCAATGACCCTCTTGTCCCCCCTTTAATGAATGAATACAAATGTCAACAAGCCCAGTTGTGGTAATGTTTAGCAATCGGGCTCAGTTGAAGTTGTGATGATGATAGATTTTTTCATGCAGAAGGGACTTCTGCATAGCATTATCTCATTAAAAGCGCCTGGAGTTTAAAAGGATTTGGTGTTAGGATCCACATATGAGGGAAAATATATGGCATTTGTTTTACTAAGTCTGTGTTATTTTACTTAGTATAACATGTTGTAGATCCACCTATTTACCTGCAAATTTCATTATTTCATCTTTTTTTAATTGCTCAATAGAACAGTCTTGTGTAAATATATCACATTTTTGTTAACAACTAGTCAGTTGAGGGGCACTTAGGTTGCTTCCATGTCTTAGCTGTTTTAAAAAGAGCAGCAACAAACATCGTTGTACATGTTTCTCTACAATGGGATGAATCCTTTGGGTATATGCCAAGGAGTGGTATAACTGGGTCATATGGTAAGTTCATTTTTAGTTTTTTTGAGAGTTTTCCAAAATGTTTTCCATAGAGGTTGCTCTAGTTTGCCATCCCACAAGCAGTGAATGAGTGTTCCCCTTTCTCCACATCCTTGCCAGCATTTGGTATCATTTGTTCTCTTGATCCTAGCCAGTCTGATTGGGATAAGGTGATAACTTAGGGTGGTTTTAATTTGGATTTCTCTTATTACTTATGATGTTGAACACTTTTGTGGATGTTTCTTACCCATCCTTTGTACTTCCTTTGAGAACTCTCTGTTTAGATTTTTAGCACGTTTTAATCTGGTCATTTGGTTTCTCAATTTTTGTTTTTTAAGTTCTTTATGTATTCTTGATGTTAAACCCCTGTAAGATGTGTCACTGGTAAAGTTTTTGTCCCATTCTCTGGGTTTTCTGTTCACTGTTCGGATTATTTCTTTTGCTGTACAGAAGCTTTTTAGTTTAATGAGGTCCCACTTGTTGATTGCTTGAACTTAATTTCTGAGCAACTGCTGTCTGATTTAGAAATCTCTTTCCTACACCTATATCTTGTAAGTTAATACCATTATTTTCTTGTAATAGTTTCAGGGTTTCCAGTTGGAGTTGACTTTGGTGCAAGGTGAAAAATAAGGATCTGGTTTCATTCTTCTCTAGGTAGAGATCCAGTTTTCACACACCATTTGTTGAAGATGCTGTCTTGCCTCCATTGTGTAGTATTGGCACTTTTATCAAATATCAGGTGGCTGAAATTGCATGTACTCGGGTTTGGATCTTCAATGATGTTCCCTTGATCTATGTGTCCATTTTTGTGTGAGCACCATGCTGTATTTAAGACTATAGCTCTGTAGTGTACTTTGAGATGTGGTATAGTAATGCCCCAGTGTTGCTCTCTGTGATTAAGTTTGCTTTGCTATCCTGAGTCTTTTGTGTTTCCATAAGAGTTTAAGGATGGCTTTTCCTGATTCTGTGAAGCATGTCATGGGGATTTTGATTGGGATTGCATTGAATCTATATATTGCTTTTGGTAGAATGGTCATTTTCACAATATTGATTCTTCCAATCCTTGATCATGGGAGGTCCTTCCATCTGCTAGTATCTTCCTCCATCTCTTTTTTAATGATTTAAAATTTTCATTGTAGAGATCTTTTGTGTCTTTGATCAGATTATTCCAAGATATTTTTTGCAGCAACTGTGAATGGGAACGTTTCTCTGTATTCTTTCTCCAATAGCTTGTTATTTGTATATAGAAAAAAAGGTTACATATTTTTGTAGACAGTTTTCATAGCCTGGCAATATACTGAAAGTGTTGGTCAGTTTTAGAACATTTTTGGTGGAACATTAGGGATCGCTTAGGTATAGTGCCTTATCATCTGCAAAAAGTGATAGTTTGAGCTGTTCTTTTCCGATTAGTACTCCTTTAATTTCCTTCTATCTTATTTCTCTTGCAAGAGTTTCAAGCACTATGTTGAAAAGGACTGGCGATAGTGGCCATCCTTTTCTGGTTCCTGATTTTAATGAGATTGCTTCCAGTTTTCATTCATTTAGGATGAGCAGCATTACATCCTTTCTCTGCCTCTTTATTTCTCTGTGTCTCTTTCTGACTTTTTCTCTTGCTCTGTGTGTGTGTGTCTGTGTGTGCATGTGCGTGTATGTGAATGCTTCCTTCTCTTTCCCTCCTCTCTCTCTCTCTCTCTCTCTCTCTCTCTCTCTCTCTCTCTCCCCTCTCTTTTCTTGGTATATAAAAAAGCAAAGCAGCTGATTTCATTATATGACTTGGGGCTGTAGATTACAGGCTAAGATCACAGAAAGAGTAGACACATAGTCACATATCACTGACCTTGTGTCACCCTGGATTTTCTTGCAGCTTTCCAAGTTCTCCCTCCACGTTTATTTTATCCCACACAATCTCATATCTGGTCTCCATTACTACTTAGTAGACCAGAGAACTTTCAAACCCAAGCCTGGAATATTTCTGTGGCTAAGACTTTGAGATCTTTGCTGATGTCCAGAACCTTCTAATGTCTGGGATACAATAAATGAGTTCAGTGCATCTCATATAGGGTCTCCTAATTTAATATTTAATCCTGTAACCTCCACTTACTACATGTGGCATTGAATAGTTTGTTACTGTCTGAGACTCAGAATTTTCATATGAGTGCATTATGTCTTTAGCTAACACTATTATGTAATGATGAAACAGATGTTGGTTGTTTCTTGTGGTTTTAATGTGTTGTTTGAATCAAATTATGGAAAACCGAGATGAGGAGATAGCTCCATCAGTAGAATGTTGCAAGCATAAGACCTTAGTTTGGTTACCAGAATCCAAACTAGAAAAAGCTGGTATGGCAGCAGGTGCTTGTAATCCAATTCCTGGGAAGGTGCGAGGTGTAGACAGGAAGATCCCTATTTCTTGCTGCCTAGCTTGCCTAGCTTACTTCTTGAGTTCCAGGGCAGTGTCAGACTTTGTCTCAAGAAAAAGGAAGGGATATTACCTGGATATTTCAGCTCAGGTTCTGTTTGGTGTTCTGTGTGCACACACACATACAAGTGAATCTGCACAACTTAGGAAACACAAAATTATACAGAGAACACAAACATCAATCAAAATAATGGCAACCAAAACACATCTTTCAATAATAACCTTAAATATCAATATACTGAACTCCCCAGTCAAAAGACCCAGGCTAAGGGACTGGATTAAGAAACAAAATACATCTCTCTGCTGCTGTAAGAAACCCATCTCACCTTCAAGGACAGGCTCAACCTTCAGGTAAAATGATAGAAAAGAATATTCAAAGCAAAAGGCACTAAGAAAAAATCAGGGGTTGCAATTCTAATGTCTGACAAAATAGACTTCAAAGTAAAACTAATCAGAAGAGATAAGGAGGGCCACTTCATTCTGATCAAAGGAATGATTAACCAAGAAGATATTACAATCCTTAACATATATGCACCACATTCTAGTGCACCCATATTCATAAAAAGAAAATTACATGACTTTAAACTTAGATTAACCCCAACTCAATAACAGTAGGGGACTTCAATACCAACTGTCTCCATTAGACAGGGTAACTGGAGAAAGAATAAACATAGAGGTGCCAGAATTAAATGATACCATACATCAAATACTCCACCCAAGCACTGAAGAATACACTTTCAACTCAGGACTCTATGGAAAATTAAAAATTGACCGTGGAGTGGGGCACAAAACAAACCTTAACAAATACAAAAAACATTGAAATAAGTCCATGCATTCTATCAGACCACGGTGTAATAAAGCTTAAAATCAATACTGGACAAAGCTCTAGTCACTACATGAACTCGTGGTGATTGAACAACACACTCCTAAACAATGAATGGGTTAAAGCAGAAATTAAGAAAGAAATTATACAATTCCTGAATTCATTGAAATGGACAGTACAACACAACATAACACCACATCTGGGATACATTAAAAGTAGTGTCCTAAGGGGCTGGTGAGATGCCTCAGTTGTTAAGAACACTGACTGTTCTTAGTAGAAGACCCGGTTTCATTTCCAGCATCTGCATGGCAGCTAACAACTGTCTGTAACTCAGGTTCCAGGGGATCCAACAGGATCTTCTGTCTTCTGTGGTCGCTGCACTATACAGGTGCCCTTACTTTGATGCAGGCAATACATGCATACACATAAAATAAAAAAATAATAAATAAAATATTTTGGAAAAACAGTCCTAATAGGGAAGTTTATAGCTCTATGTGCCTACATTGAAAAATTCGAAAGAGCCCAAATAAATGACATGACACTGCAACTCAAGATACTGGAAAGACAAGAACAAATGTAACCCAAACACAGCAAAAGTGAAGAAATAACAAAAATCAGGGCAAAAATTAATGAAACAGAAGCAAAGAAAACAATACAAAGAAACAATGAATCTAAGTGCTGGTTCTTTGAAAAGCTAAAGAACACAGAAAGACCCTTAGCCAAGCCAAAAAAAAAAAAAAAAAAAAAAAAGAAAAAAAAGAAAGAAAATCCAAATCAATAAAATCAGAGATAAAAGGGGAAACATCACAACAGACACCCCAAAGATCAAGACCACTACAAGGGAATATTTTAAAAACATAAATGTAACTAAATGTGAAAATCTAAAAGAAATGGATGGATATCGGATGTCATGCCATCTCCAATGAAGCCCGCGTGAGAAGCTCTGTGGGTTGAGGCTGGAACTTCAAGGAAGGTTGCCTCTTGGAATTGGCTGTGCTAAAAAACGTGCAGTGTACTTGGCATCCTTTTACTTGCTATTGTCTTTCTGATTGTCACTGTATTATGGGCTTTAAAGGACCTGGAAATCACCTGGTGATCTTAACACCGCTGTCACTGCCTTTAATCATCCTAGTATGCAGGAAGAGTTCTCAGGAACTTAGTTACCCAAGACGACTTTGCCTCCAGATGCACCACTATTAATGAAAGCTATTTTAGATGCAGCAAGAAGTAGTTAAGCAGAATTAATGTTGGAAAGTCCAGGGAATAACGGATTTCTAGAAGAGAGACAGAGATAGAAGAAGGGTTTCTTGGTATTCATTACAATTCATGGATAAATTGGTAAAATCAAGACCACCTTGGTGTCTTTTGACAAAAACTCAATAAGAGCTTTAAAGGGCAAAAATAGACTATTTGAAAATTGAAAGGATAGGAGAGAAGGATGGTTTCATAGGTCCCTAACATGGGATGGCCTTTCTGGGACCTATGGAGTTAAAAAATAACTTAAAAGCCCTATGGCCCACCATAAATAAGCAAGGAATGTTATCAAATAGTTAAAAATGTAATATCAGGCACAGCTGGTGTTGAAAGTGCTTGGTGGGTTAAGGTCATTCTGACCTGGAACTACAAAGCCAAGCAGAATCCTAAGTGCGTGAGAAAGGCTGGCAGTAAAAACCACAGTAAAGCAGGAATTTACTGTCTAGTACCAGGTTGATAAGATAGGGAAATGTGTTTTGGCTGTACGTGATGGTTGACAAAATTGTTTAACTTTCATCTCTGGAACTGTAAATCTTAGCATGACTGTTCCGCGGTTTCTATTGAAGAAATTTTGCAATCTTTGCTGTATATATATCAAACTGCAGCTGCAAAAATTGCACTCTGACTTTCACCAAGCTCTTGTGTGTCTGTCTGTTTATCACTAGCCGAATCCTTGTCCACTCTCTGTGATGGTTGACAAAATTGTTTAACTTTCATCTCTGGAACTGTAAATCTTAGCATGACTGTTCCGCGGTTTCTATTGAAGAAATTTTGCAATCTTTGCTGTATATATCTCAAACTGCAGCTGCAAAAATTGCACTCTGACTTTCACCAAGCTCTTGTGTGTCTGTCTGTTTATCACTAGCCGAATCCTTGTCCACTCTCTCGAGGACCCTGTTCCCGTCGGATTGAACTGCCCCGGTCTGGGCTGGTCTGTTGCAGGTGGTGCCAGAACAGGGACCCGGAAGGTAAGCTATCTCTCCCCTTTTCTCTCTTTTTAATAATTTCAGGCAAGGATAGGATCTCGTCAGGGCGCTGCAGGCTCACTGGTAAAGGATCACCAGGTTAAGATGACGAGAAGGTAACAATCATGGGGCATTCTCAATCCTAAGAACAGAGGCTTGTTTCTCTCAATTTGGGGGCATATGCTCGAGGGTCAAGGGAGCAAGGTGCTTAGATGCCTCACCAGCTGTGGTCCAAGGAATGGCCTATGCTGCAGCAATGAAGGGACAGTGTTTCAGTGCCTATGTTCAGAATCTTAAAAGCATGCCTCAGACCAATAACGAGGGGGTCTGTTTCTCATGTGGAAAGCCAGGTCACATGAGTAAAGAATGTTTCAGTAAAAATAAAAAAAACAATAGTGGAGAGAGAAAACCTGGTAATAAGGGAGGACCTCCTGGGATTTGTCCTAGGTGCAAGAAAGGAAAACATTAAAAAAAAAATGTAAGTCTAATTATCATAAAGATGGGACACCCCTAGATAGGAAGAAGAAAAGGAGCCAAAAAAAATGAGGAGAGGGGCAAGCCCTCAGCCCCTTAAAAGAAAGAGGGATAGAGATGGTGAATTCAGGTAAGGAAAAAGACAAACAATTTGAACTAAATCATTTGACTGAACTTTTTACTATGTATGATCTTCCTAGAGCCACTCCAGGAAGTGCTAGGTTGAATTTGGCAGCAAATAAAGATTATATGCTCTCCCTTACGGAAGGGACCCAATTAATAGAGACCTCTGTTAAAGGAGGTCTGCCTTTGGGGACATTTGGCTTAATAATTGGCAGAAGTTCAAATTACAAAAAGAATTTTAAAGTGATTCCAGGAGTCATAAACTCTGATTTCACTGGAAAAAATAAAAATAATGATTAGACCTCTTAAAGAAGTGGTACAGATATATAAAAATCAGAGAGTGGCCCCTTACATCAGAGAAAAAATACAGGTTGTAGAGAAATTAGTGAAAAAACAGCTAAATAAAGGACATTTAGTAGAATCAACCAGTCCTTGAAATACACCTATATTTGTCATTAAAAAGAAATCAGGGAAATGGAGACCGTTGCAAGACCTGAGAGCAATTAATGCTACCATGCAGGATATGGGAGCCTTACAGCCAGGTCTCCCATCCCTGGCAGCTATACCTGAGGGGCTCTTTATTATAATAATTGCCTACAAGACTGTTTTTTCACTATTAAATTGAATCCACAAGATTCTCAAAGGTTGGCTTTTAGTGTGCCTTCATGTAACCTGAAAAGGCCTTATCAATGATATCAATAAAAAGTATTGCCTCAAGGTATATAATAAAGATTATATACTCTCCCTTGGCTGTTGGGCAGTACCAGCAAACTCCCTGAGAGGGGACTTGCATCAGTCCTGGGTGCTTCTGCTTCCCCAGTCTGACCTCCAGTTTCTCCCCCCACACCACCAGCAAGGTAAGAGCACTGGAGAAACCAGTTTTGTTTTTGGTTTCTCTCCTGGTTTTGGCTAGCTGGCAATCTGTCACCATCTGGTTCTGAGCTCTGATCAGAGAAACTAGGTGGAAAGCTGGGCGCAGCAAATTTCCCCCTAGTCGGGTTCCAGAGGAGATGTCCCTGGACCCACCTGGCCGTGAGCCCAAAAGCTTGTCTTTTGGGACCTGGATTTGATGGCAATCTGGTTGATGTTATTTTTCTGTGCTTGTCTTGTTCTGTGTTTTGGTCTTGTATCTGTGTTTGTCATGGGTGCCTGTGCTGAAATCTCAAGTAATTCTGTCATGTATGTCTATGATTATTGTCTTCATACGTTTCCATCAAAAACCCTAAATATCTTTATTTTATTGGCTGAACTGGTTGTTTAAGGTCCTTATTTATTGCATACCTTTTGGTTTGGGTTTGTTTTCATAATACCTCTTTGGTTTGCTCGCTTCAAAATTTATTTTGGGTTTGACATTCTTGATCTGATTTATATTGCTTTCAGATCTCTAAAGGCTTAAAAATGGTTTAAGAAAATTAAACTGTTGGTTATAGGTTTGATCTAATATGTTAACTCATCTTCATTACTGGAAATAAATTCTGGGACTGGTCTTCCTATCTCATCCTTTCGGCCTTGTCCTTTTCCCTCTGTTTCCCACAGCACTGCTTGGTATGCAGGCAGATACGGTCTGTTTGTGGAGGGCTCAGATATGACTCTGTGCTTTTCTCCCTTGGAACCAAAAAAAAAAAAACCGTCTTGGTTTTAAAACTGGTTTGTCATGACATTATGTCTAACCATAGTATTTATTATATGAGACCATTATAAATGTATAGACATGTTTAATACTAAGAGAACTATTATTAAATAATATACTAGATATTAAATTCTAAGTAAAACATCTCTAAACTTTTAAAAGAGTCTTGGTTGTTTAAAACCTGCTTCAAAGCTTACAAGGACATCTCAAAGTTTATACAGTATAATAATATATTTAGATTAATTTTTCATATATATGAACAATTGTTCATATAAAATATCAATTACTTGGTAAATTTGTTTATAAATGTTATTTAAAAAATTATTAAAGTCTAAACAGGGCTATAACACAGTTTTCCTTAAATGACTATGTTGGGGGTTGTGTACCAATTGCTTCTCTTTACCTTGTGTTTATATGCCTTACAAAAGGTCATCATAATTAGACTTGTTGACTATTGTATTCTCTAAGTAAAGAAGATATAGGCAGGGTCATTGGACCCTTACCTGAGTATCCAGCTGCTCTTCCCAGCCAACTGTATGTAATTTGGCCCTAATCACATGTGGTCTCCTGGGTTTGGGAAGGACTAAAGTATATTATCTGGGAAAGGCTAGGAAATGCTTTCCAAGGTAAATACTCTCAGGTAACCTATACGCCTCAGGAACTCCACAGTCATCTCTGTAAGTAAGCTCACTAAATTCATTGGTTCACCAGGAAAGCCTTAGTCAAACTTTGGTTTGACACTGGAACCTTACAAAGAAATAGACATTGCTTGACGTCGGAGGGGAATTCTCACAACAGATGGAATGTTTATTTGTTGATGATATTGTGTCTCATGGTTATTAAAAAATACGAAGTTAAAAAATATTGAAAGAATATGGAAATGGAGATATTTTACTAAGAAGGATTTATGAATAAAGATTATGATGGCTGGATATTTGCAAAATTAACAAGAGAAAAAAAAATAAAATAAAAAATCTTAAGGAGCCAGGGGCTCCCTGCCAAGCCCACATGACCCTGAGGACCAGATACTCAACCGACCTTAAAGTAAAAGTAAAATGGTTTATTTGGGCCAACCATATGGAATTAAATACCCAAAAGAAAAGTATAACATAAAATTAAAATAGTAAGTATATTTCTTTAAGAGTCCAAAGAATCATATTTCTCAAACATTAGACTTAAGTCCAGATAAAATGTTATTTAGATAATTATTTCTCAATAATGATCTTGTTTTTAACAGGAAAATACTGCTCAGGTATAAGGCTTCAAATCTTGGTCTCCAATACTATAGTGCCCACCTACAGCTACTATTGTTCTAAAATAATGACTGTTTATTTTACTTTCCATCTACTGATTCTAGCCACTCCAATAGCTATCAGAGTGTCTAAAAACAAATCCTAAGTTCACCATTCTCAAGTCCAGTTTTGGCAGCTCAAAGAAAAATGAAAAAACAACCAGTAGATGGATGCTTTGAAAGCCCTCATGAGAAAATTCCAATGGACTTTAAGTGTTTCTTCTGGTTACCTGTCTAAAACTTGTAATGCTAATTATTCTTGCGTTTACCTGTCCTTCATGTCTCAATTTGAGTGTTTTTTTTTTAAATAGGCCCACTGAAGGGGTACCCCAATTGCCAAACTCTACATCCCTGTTCAGCATAAAAAAAACCAGAGCGGTCTGCATCCCGATTCCCCATTGGCAAATTGGGTTACCTCTTCACAAAAAAAAAAAAAAAGAAAAAAAACCTTAATTCTTATATTCTCCTTCTGAGTAATAAAAACTGTAACTAAATCCTAAAAGACCCAATATTCTAATAACCTCAGGAAGAGGATATGCATTTGTGTTTCCATAGAACGCTGAAGCTCCCATCTGGATTCCTGACAGGTTCATCAGGCCCTACAATAAAGTCTTAGAAAAAAACCAAAAGGACTCCAAGAGACATGACCAAAAAGATGAAAAAACTCAGATTTTCTTATCTACAGACCAAGGCAGCTCAAAAGGCTATCCATTACCCACTACAGTCTCCTGATTATATTTTAGATTATTCCATTGCTAATCCAAATTATGATTATACCTCTTATTTAACAAATAATATACAAAAGTTTAATGGTTATATTTCTTATATTCCTAATACATTAAAAAAAACAATTAAGAGATGGTACACTCCTGGATGGGTGACACCTATTTACATTAGTCACTCTCCTACAGACAATAAGACTAGTATTTATTTTTAGCCTTTTCTGCCTTTTCGCGGCTGCCAACATGTTGCTCTTAAAAAAGCCTAAAAAAACTAAAAGTACATTTATTGGAGTAAGAGCATGTATAAATTATCCTTATAAAATTTTAGCTACTAAAACTAAAATATTTTACCATTTATAATCATGGAAAATCTTATCATGTAAAATGTACAAATTGTGTGTTTTACTAATTGTCTCGCTTCCACATTAAATAAAAATTATTCTGTAATAGTGCTATTAAAGCGACCTAGTTTTGTTATGCTTCCAGTAGATTTAAAATCAGATCCTTGGTATGATAACTCAGCTTTACAAACATTGAGAAATTTAAATAAATTAATCAGGCCAAAAAAATTCATTACAGCATTGGTATTGGGCATAGGTGCATTGATTACCGTCTTAACTTCGCTTACTGTTTCCACTGTTGCTCTAGTAAAAAAAGTCAAAATGGCACATTTTGTAAATAATCTTAACAAAAATATTTCATTGGCTTTGACAGATCAATATAGCATTAATCGAAAGCTGGATATGAGGATAAATGCTTTAAAAAAGGTGATTTTAGCTTTGGAACAGGAAGTACAAAATTTAAAGGTACAGCTCTCTACTAAGTGTCATGCTAGTTTTAAATATATTTGCATGACTCCTTTAAATTACAATACACCCTTGAATTAAAATGCTACCAAAAACCATTTGTTAGGAGTATGAAAAGACACTAAAATAACGCATGATATGCAAAATTTGCAATTACAAATATCAGTAATGAGTCAGACACATTTGGATGATGAAGGTATCTCTTTTCTTGCTCAATCACTAAAAAATAATTTGATTTCGCTTAACCCTTTCAATTGGATGCATAATTTGATTATTACAGGTGTCATCATAGGAGTAATTTGTCTCCTTATCTTTCTGCTTCCAGTCATCTTTTGCCTAGTTTTCTCTTCTGTCTCCTCTCTCTGCTAAAAAATACACAAACAACATTTAAAAAATAAAAAAGGATAAAATGTCACACCATCTCCAATAAAGCCCGTGTGAGAAGCTCTGTGGGTTGAGGCTGGAACTTCAAAAAAGTTTGCCTCTTAAAATTGGCTGTACTAAAAAACATGCAGTGTACTTGGCATGCTTTTACTTGCTATTATCTTTCTGATTGTCACTGTAATATGGGCTTTAAAGGACATGGAAATCACCTGGTGTTCTTAACACCGCTGTCACTGCCTTTAATCATCCTAGTATGCAGGAAGAGTTCTCAGGAACTCAGTTACCCAAAACGACTTTGCCTCCAGATGCACCACTATTAATGAAAGCTATTTTAGATGCAGCAAGAAGTAGTTAAGCATAATTAATGCTGGAAAGTCCAGGGAATAATGGATTTCTAGAAGAGAAACATAGATGGAGGAAGGGTTTCTTGGTATTCATTACAATTCATTGATAAATTGGTAAGATCAAGACCACCTTGGTGTCTTTTAGGTCCCTAACATGGGATGGCCTTTCTGGGACCTATGGATTTAAAAAATAACTTAAAAGCCCTATGGCCCACTACAAATAAGCAAAAATGTTATCAAATAGTTAAAAATGTAATATCAGACACAGCTGGTGTTGAAAGTGTTTAGTGGGTTAAGGTCATCCTGACCTGAAACTACAAAGCCAAACAAAATCCTAAGTGCGTAAAAATAGGCTGACAGTAAAAACCACAGTAAAACAAAAATTTACTGTCTAGTACCAGGTTAATAAAATAAAAAAAAATGTGTTTTGGCTGTACATGATGGTTGACAAAATTGTTTTACTTTCGTCTGGTGTTGAAAGTGTTTAGTGGGTTAAGGTCATCCTGACCTGAAACTACAAAGCCAAACAAAATCCTAAGTGCGTAAAAATAGGCTGACAGTAAAAACCACAGTAAAACAAAAATTTACTGTCTAGTACCAGGTTAATAAAATAAAAAAAAATGTGTTTTGGCTGTACATGATGGTTGACAAAATTGTTTTACTTTCGTCTCTGGAATTGTAAATCTTAGCATGACTGCTCTGCGGTTCCTGTTAAAAAAATTTTGCAATCTTTGCTGTGTATATCTCAAACCTTACAGCTACAAAAACTACACTCAAACTTTCACCAAGCTCTTATGTGTCTGTCTGTTTGTCACTCGCCAAATCTTTGTCCACTCTCTCGAGGACCCTGTTCCTGTCGGACTGAACTGCTCCATTCTGGGCTGGTACATCGCAATCTGAGATCATGGGAGCCTCCCAATTTAAACCAAGAAGAGATCAATAGGTTAAACCGATCAATAACATATAAGTAAATTGAAACAGTAATACAAAGCCTCCCAACTTATAAAAGCCCCAACACAGAAGGATTTACAGCTGAATTCTACCAGACTTATAAACAAGACCTCCAACCAATGCTTCTTAAATTACTCAAAAGGATAGAAACTGAGGGAGAGCTCCAAAATTACTACTATGAAGCCAGCATTACTCTAACACCCAAACTGGGTAAAGACACAAACAATAATGTAAACTGTAGACACATGTCCTTATTGAACATAGATACAAAAAATTCTCAACAAAATACTTGCAAAATTCATAGAGACACACATCAAAAAGATCATTCACCATGATCAAGTAGGCTTTATCCCAGAGATGCAAGGATGTTTCAATATACGCAAGTCTACAAATGCCATTAATCATATAAATGGACTCAAAGACAAAAACCACATCATCATCTCAATAGATCCAGAAAAGCCTTTTGACAAAATTCAGCATACATTCATGTTCAAAGTCCGAGAGTGAGTTGAAAAGAAGGGAACATGTGTCAACATAATTAAAGCTATATACGACAAACCCATTGCCAACATCATTCTAAATGGAGAAAAATTGGAAGCATTCCCATTAAAATCAAGAACCAGACAAGGATGTCCACTATCTCCACTCTTTTTCAACATAGTCCTTGAAACTCTTGCTCGAGCAAGAAGTCAGGAGAAGAAAATTAAAGGAGTGCTAATTTGAAAAGAAGAGGTCAAACTATCACTTTTTGCAGATGACATGATACTCTGCCTAAGAGATCCCAAAATGAACCACCAGAAAATTCCTAGAACCGACCAATAATTTCAGCATAGTGGCATGGTATAAAATAAATCTACAAAAATCAGTAGCCTTTCTATATACCAATAACAAGCAATTGAAGAAAGAATACAGGGAAATGCTCCCATTCACAATTGCTGCAAAAAATATCATGGAATAAATTTGATCAAAGATACCAAAGATCTCTACAATGAAAATTTTGCATTGTTAAAGGAGATTGAGGAATACACCAGCAGATGCAAGGAACTCCCATGCTCATGGATTGGAAGGATTAATATTTTGAAAATGACAAGCCTACCAAAAGCAATATATAGATTCAATGCAATTGCAGTTAAAATCCATATGACATACTTCACAGAATTAAAAATAAACCCTTAAATTAATATGGATGCATAAAAGACACCGGATAGCCAAAGCAACCCTGAGCACGCTGCAGGGATTACTTTACCAGATCTCAAAGTATACTACAGAGGTATAGTCATAAAACAGCATGGTACTGTCACAAAATAAACACATATATTAAGGGATCATCATTGAAGATCCAAACCTGAGTAAATGCAATTTCAGCAACCTGATATTTGATAAAGGTGCCAATAATACACAATGGAGGAAACACAGCATCTTCAAGTAATGGTGCTGGCAAAACTGGATCTCCAGCTGTAGAAGAATGAAACTAGATGCTTATCTTTCACCATGCACAAAAGTCAACTCCATATGCATCTAAGCCCTCAATGTGAAACTGGAAACCCTGAAACTCTTGGAAGAAAATAGGGCAGTAACTTACAAAATACAGGTGTAGGAAAGGATTTTCTAAATCTGACAGAAGTTGCTCAGGAATTAAGGTCAGCAATCAATAAGTGGGACCTCATTAAACTAAAAGCTTCTGTACAGCAAAAGCTGTATCAGAAAAGTGAATAGAAAACCCACATAATGGGAAAAAATCTTTATAAGTGACACATCTGACAGGAATTTAACATACAGAATGTAAAAAAAAACTCAAAAAACAATTAATCTAGAATGCAAGTGACCCAATTAAAAGATGGGCTAAAGATAAGCAGAGAGTTCTCAAATGAAGAAAAAAAGACTAGTAAGAAACACCTCAAAAAGTGTTCATTATCGTTAGCAATTAGGGAAATATATATCAAAGCCACACTAAGGTGTCACCTTACCCCAATTAGACGGGCTATGATCACAAGAACATATGGCACCAAATGCTGGCGAGGATGTGGAGAAATGGGAACACTCATCCACTGCTGGTGGGATTGCACACTCGTGAAGCCTCTATGGAAAACTGTGTGGAGAACTCTTAAAAAACTAAAAATGAAAGTACCATAAGACCTGGTTATACCACTCTTTGGTATATACTGAAAGGACTCATCCTATTATAGAGACACTTGTAGAAGCATGTTTTGCTGCTGTTTTCACAATAGCTAAGAGATGGAAGAAACGTATATGCCCCTTACCTAATAATTGGTAAACTAAAATGTGGTGTTTTTACACTATGGAGTTGTTTTTAGTAGCAAAGAGAGATGAAATCATGAAAGTTGCAGGTAAATGGATGGAACTAGAATCTGTTATACTAAGTGAAGTAACACAATCTCAGAAAAAAAATCGACATATGTTCTCCCTCATATGTGGATCCTAGCACCAAATCCTTTCAAACTCCTGGTCTTTTTAATAAGATGATGCTCTACAATAGTCCCTTCTGCATGAAAACTACTGTCATCACGACTTCATCTGAGCCTGATCACTAAGCATTGTCACAATTGGGCTTGTTTATGGTTGTGTTCATTCATTAAGGGAGGGCCAAGCATGGTCTTTGGACCGTCACTGGAGTATCCAGTCACTCTTCCCAGCCAACTGTATGTAATTTGAAACTAATCACTCATGGCCTCCTGAATTTGGGGAGGGCTAAATAATACAATCTGGGGAAGGCTAGGAAGAGAACGCATGACCCATACTGAGTAAAGGCTTTCAACTGTGAATACCTTCAGGTCATACATACATCTCAGCAAGCCCTCAGTGATTGAGAAAGCTCAATCAATTCATTGGTTCCCAAACAAAACTTTAATCAAACATTGGTTTGACACTAGAACCTTAAAAGGGAATAAGCATTGCTTAGTACCCCCAGGAAAAGAAGTCTCAGAACAGATGGAAAATTTATTTGTTAATGCTATTATGTCTCATAATTACTTAACAAAACAGAAAATGCGAATGTAAAAGGTTTTCAAAGAATATTGGAATGGAAATATTTTCCAAAATGGACAGAAAAAGCAAGTGATGAAGGTGTGTGTATGGTTATTATGTTATATAAAGAGTGAGACAATAATAATTTGCTTATAGTATTAAATTTTCTATGGTCATAGTATAGTCAGCTATATTAAGGTACAAAAAACAAAATATTTATCTAGTCAAGGTTAACCTGAGAATATTAGGTGTTTTTACCCAAGCCTTATCTACATAGCACATGATAATTAAAAGTACCAGACTGGGAGAAGTAACCTTATTTAATGTTGAGCAGCCATTGTTTGAGGCCTATAATAATGTTGTAAGAGGGACTTAAAGGACAGTTTTGTCCCTGGCCCTCCAAGGTCAACGAAGTTCCAGGGAATAGCAGAATATCTCTCAAAATGTCCTGTAACTGTAGTGAGTCACCTGTCCTCTTGTTCATGGAGGACCCGGAAACCCCAGGAGATGGATTTCAACCAGTGTCCATTCTACAAAGAGGAGAGTCAACATGGAGGAAACATCCCATTCGTGCTTCCAAATGAAGCCAGACATCGTCAATCAGTACCTTTGACATCTTCACATAGATGGAACTGTTAAAGAAAGGAGCCAGGATCTCCTTCCAAGACCATGTGACGCTGAGGAACAGATCCTCAAATGAACTTAGGTGTGAAAAGAAATTGATTTATTTGGGACAAGTGTATGGCCTTAAACACCCAAAAAGAAAGCATAACCAAAGAGAAAATTCACGAGCATATTTCAAGAAGTGTTCAAGGGATTACACTCCCAGATATTAGGCTTAAGTCTATATAAAAAGTTACTTAGACAATTATTCCTCATTGATGATTTTGTTTCTAACTAGAAAGTGCTGCTCAGATGTAAGAGTTCAAATCTTGGTCTCCAATACTGTAGTGCTCACCTGTAGCTAAGGGAGACAACCAGCTATTATTCTAAACGATGGATAATTTTTTTCCTTTGCCTAACTAGAAGCCTTTGAGAGGGAACTGACACTGATTCTAAGCACTGCAACCACAATCAAAATACCTGTAAGCAAATCCTGAATCCACTACTCTAGACTCCAGCTTTGGAAAACAAAAGAGAAATGAGGAGGAACTCAATAGAGGGATGCTTTCAGAAGCCCTTTTTAAGAAAGTACATTTAACTCTGATATGAACATTGGAATGTTGCCCTGTTCTGACTTTTTTCTAGTTCTCTGTCTAGAACTTATAGTGCTAATTACTCTTGCCTTTGCTTCCTTCACGTCTTTTAGTCACCATTCAAGGATTTTCTTTTCCCTCTAGCAGTAAGAGTTATGCAGTTTGGGAGTCTTTTAGATAGACTCACTGAAGGGGTAGTCCAATTGTCTCACCCTCTGTCCCTGTTCAGCATGGAAGAAGCCAGAGCGGTCTGTGTCCCGATTCCCTATTGACAATTTGGGTAACGTCTTCAGTGAATGGTGTGGTAAGAATAGGAGGTATAAATGGGTTATGCAGTAAGGGTGAAAAGACCCCAAAGAAAAGGCACCAGTTTCTTGGCTAAAGGTCAAAATATCCTTGGGCCTCTTAGCAACAAAATCTGTTCCCAAGGCCAAAAATGTCAAAAGTATTTGGGTGGTTTTATCTAATCCTTAAAAGATTTTAGGGATATTTCTTCAGGGGGAGCATGTTAGATCAACCAAAAGCCCCATAAAAATGTACAAACAAATCAAAGAAGATAAAGAGTACATGAATTTATCAGAAAAAAAGTGATGAGGTGATACGGGAGATGTTGGAGAGGAGTGAGTGGGCATTTGTTTGATCAAAAACACCTTGCATGTATATATGAAATTCTGAATAAATTATTTATTTAAATAAAAAATACCTTAAAAAATAAGGACTTAGGAAAGATAGATCAGTGCATAAGAGCACTGACTGCTCTTGCAGAGGATCCAGGTTCAATTTCCAGCACCCACATGTCAGCTACAAACCATCCTTAACTCCATTTCCAGGGGAACACGAAACTCTCTTCTGACCACTGCATTGCATGACGTGGGTGCACTTACTTACATGCAGGCAACACACTCATACACATAAAAATATTTAATAAATAAAGACTAGTACCAGGGCGGTACTCTAGACTCAACCAAATATGCATGGCAGGAGAGGACATACATTCTAGAGAATACCCAATGTATTTCATATCTGTAGACAAATGGAATTTCTTACCATATGCTAAATATGGATCCTTATATTTACAGACAAGCATAGCACACACCACTCATCAAAGAAGCTTCTTTTTGCAACAGATGGAGACTAGTGAAGAAATCCACAACTTCTTGGACACAGAGAATATACACCTGAGAGATGCCAAGAGTTAGGTGACACATCCACAACAGTTGAACCTGTACACCTAATGCTCATGAAACATATGGTAACAGGTGTACAGAGAAAAGTAGTGCATCTTTCAACACCCACCATTAAAGAGTCATTATACAACAGAGTGCAATGCACCCAGAAGGCCACAACTGACCAAGTTTTAAAGAATAAGACGCTGCAGTATGTATATCCTTGTGTGGGATATACATTGAACCTCACCCACCCACGGCCCAGGGACCATTGCAGAAGAGAGGGTAGAAAGATTTTAAGAGTGAGGGCTCGTTCATGAACACAAGGAAGGAGAGGATTTCAGGCCACTGGAAGCTTTCACATGTGAACTTGTGACAAGGGTGGCATCAAGCAGAGGACTCATGTCAACTCAATTTACAAGAGGCCTAGACTGGAGGAGAGAAATGGGTGGCAGACTGGTCTGAGACTGAGAACAATTGGAGATTGATGCTGGATGAGGAAGAGTATGCCTTACATATGATCTCTAGATGGGATGAGTAGAATCCAGTGGAAGAATTTACACTGAAGGGCATCTGGGCACATATGGTTGACTGGATGATCTTAATGTATATGGCACAACACATGAGGTCTGGTGGTGGGGTTGAGAAGGCATGGATGGGGGAGGGTTCTAAATATGATTAAGAACCATTGCATGAAATTACAAAAGCTCAATAAAGAATTTCTTAAAAGGCCTAGTACCCCGAATTTGATATAAAGGAAAGTAGGGAATACACTGGAATTATACAAACAGTAAATAACTCTCTAAACAGGAGTATGATCATTAATACAAACAATTGACAAATGGTAACTCATGAAAATAAAAATCTGTAAAGCAAATTACACCATCATACAAAGGAAGAGGGCATGTTCAGAATGGTAAAATATATTTAGCAGCTATACATCCTGCACAAATTATCTAGAATATACACAGAACTTAAAAACTAAACAAAAAACATGCCAATTAAAATGAGGGGCAAGCAACTAAACAGAAAGTTCTGAAATGATAAGAACAAATGGCTAAGAAATTTTTTAAGGTATTCCACATATTCTGTATCCTTTCCCCATCTGCTCTTCTTGGGATTTGCCCCCTTCCTTCTGAGGCTTCGGGAGAGCACCTGACTAGCTGGGGTGAGTCAGCCAAATCCCATTGCCACACCTCTCATCCTACTTTGGAACCACCCTCAGGCCCATTGCTCCAGAGCTCATACCTTCTCAGCTAACTACTGTGATCCCAACCATTATGTTCCCTTCAGCTCTCCTTGGGTCTTGGCCCTTCCCTCTGAGGATTCCAGAGAACATCTGACAAGCTGGGATCGGTTAGTCTTCTTCTGCCACAGTGCCCTTTCCCTGATTTGAGACCATCACCAGTTCTGCTGCTCCAGGGTTTACATCTTCTCTACTAGGTAGTCAGAATCAGGTAATCAAACTCTCAACGGCCCTCCATTGATTCCTGCTGAAGCTTCCAGAGAGTACTGGACTATTTGGGAGAGTTAATAACATCCCACCTTGCTGGGGTACCATTCCCACACTATAGGACCCACCAGTACCTGGGTTCTAGGACTCACACATTCTTCACCTAGCTAGTTATGCTGGCCAATGTATCTCCATAACCTTGGCCCTTGGCTCCTTCAGCCACCTGGTGACTTCTTGACCATACAACTCAGACTCATCCGGTCCCTAAAATTAAAAAAAAAAAAAAAAAAGAGAAACTGATGCTCAGACTAACTTTTCATACACAATTAGAAAGCAACCATGCTACAGGAACAGAATAAATAGAATCACTTAAATTTAACAAAGGCAGGCGTGGGTTTCATATCAAACATACAAGCAGCAAAAGAAATCTCTATGCCCAGAACACAACAACAACAAATACAAGTAAGAGTAAAAACAAAAACAATATGTCCAGAGCAAACACTACCATTTTCTACAGAAGCATTCTGCAATTAGAAATAACCAGAGGCACCCAGGACACACAAGTTAAATAAAAAATTATAAAATGATCAAAGATTCAACAGGTTTAAAGAATTCACAAAAAATGAACTCACTAAACTCAAGGAGGATAGGAATAAATTTCTGTCTGATGCTAATGAAATTATGAATATATGACTGAATGAAATGATCAAAATAATTCAGGATTAGAAAAGTGAATTCACAAAAGACATATAAATATTGAAATTCCAGATGAAATTAAGATTGAATTGAAAAGTAAATAAGCCAATTTGAAATCACAGGAAAACAGAATATCATGAAATGAAATTCTGGAAAACAGAATATCAGGATTGGATGATACAATTAAAGAACTGGACTGCTCAACCAACCAACGGATATGAACAATCTTTTAAAACACAGGAATAGAATATACAGAAAATGTGAGACACTGTGAAAAGACAAAATTTACCAATTACAGGCATAGAGGAAAGAGAAGAATGTCAGGTTCATGGCATTGACCAGATCATCAACAACATTATAAAGGAGAATTTATTTAAATCAAGGAAAGACATACCTATACACATACAAGAAATACACTAAACACCAAATAGAAAAGATCACATCAAAAACTCCCCATGGCATATCATAGTAAAAATACTAAATTTATGGAACAAAGAGAAGATATAGAAAACAGCAAGAGAAAAGCAACACATTAAATTAAAAAAAAATCAGAATTAAGCTGACTTTTGAATGTAAAACTATAAAAGTCAGAAGAACCTGGATGAAGTTATTCCAAATGCTAAATTATCATAAATGCCAACCCAGAATATTTTATTCAGCAAAATTGTCCATCATAGTTGAGAGGGAAAGAATAACATCCCATGAGAGAAATAGATTGAAAGATTTCATGTCCACTAAACCACCCCTACAGAGAATATCCAAAGCAATACAATGGACTAATTAAAGGAATTACCATATTCAAAAGACTACAGAAAGAAATAAAAGAAGGTATAAAATGCATAAATACAATCTAAGACAAAATTAATACAAAATAAGAACACTAATAGAAACAAAATGACAGTAATCCACGTAAACCATTCAATATTAACTAATTATGACTGTGTTCACTACCCAGTCAAAAGACATAGGCTAAGTGAATAGATTAAGAAATCAAAATCATCTTTTGTTATCTACAGGAAACTCGTCTCATCTTCAGGGATAGGCAGTACCTTAAGATGAAAGAATGGAAAAAAATATTCCAAGCAAAACGGCATGAAGAAACAAGAATGTGTTGCAATTCTTATATCTTATAAAATAAAACATTTCTCATATCTTATAAATGAAAACTAACCAAAAGAGTTAAAGACGATCACCTCATTCTGATAAAGGAAAAAATTGACCAAGATGACATTACAATTGTGAACTAATATGCATCTACTCTGATGCAACAAATTTCATAAAAACAGTACTACTGGACTTTAAGATTCAGATGAACTCCAACTCAGTAGTAGGAGGTGACTTGATTATCCCACTTTCTCCAATAGACAGGTCATCTGAACAAAGATTAAACAGAAAAACATATGAATTAAATGACTTCATATATTAAATGGACCTAAAATCATCTACAAAATATTCCACTGAGGCACTGAAGAATACACGTTCTACTCAGCAACCCATTAAAATTTCTCTAAAATTGAGCACATACGGGGCACAAAACAAACCTCATCAAGTACAAAATAATTTAAATAATTC